>NC_083586.1:1765000-1907500 GCF_027579695.1 Neoarius graeffei
GTACAGGGTGAAGAGTTTGGGGCTAAGGCAGCAGCCCTGTGGGGATCCTGTGCTGACTGTGAGCTCAGCAGACACCTGTCCTCCCATTCTCACCACCTGTGGTCTTTCTGTCAGGAAGTCCAGAATCCAGTTGCAGGTGGGAGTTGGGACGCAAAGGTCTGTAAGCTTCTCGATCAGCTTGCCCGGGCGGATGGTATTGAAGGCAGAACTGTAGTCCAGGAAGAGCATCCTGGCATATGTTCTGCTGCTTTCCAGGTGTTGCAGAGTGTGGTGTAGGGCTATTGCTACCACGTCATCCACTGAACGATTGGGGTGGTAGGCAAACTGAAGGGGGTTGACAGTGTCCGGGACCGTGTGGTTGATGTGTGTGAGGACTAGTTTTTCTAGGCACTTCATGGTGACTGATGTGAGTGCCACTGGCCTGAAGTCATTTAGGGTGGATGTGTCTGGACTTTTGGGGAATGTTCATTATGGGAATTAAATAATGCCCACCCCCAGTACCAACTGCTGTTACAGTATGTTACTCATGTCTAAGACTCACAACTCAGAGCTGTTTTGGTATCAAAGTGAATAAGGAAAAATCAGAGTCGATTTCATGGTTTTCTAACATTTTTCACCATGTTGTTCTTAAGCACAAGACATAAAAAGACATAATAGGCAGACACAAACAGGACAACGTAGTGTATGCAATTCAGTGCAGTGAGGAATGCACGGACTTGTATATTAGGGAAACAAAACAACCGCTTCACAGGCGTATGGCTCAACACAGGAGAGCCAGTTCCTCAGGCCAGGACTCTGCTGTCTACCTTCAGCTTAACAACAAAGGACACTCATTTCAGGATTGCAATGTACTCATTTTAGCCAGAGAGGATCGTTGGTATGAGCGAGGAGTTAAAGAAGCCATTTTTGTCAACCTGGAACGGCCATCACTGAACAGAAGTGGGGGTCTAAGCCCATGTTTACATTAGACCGTATCAGCGGATCATCAGATTAACGTTTTTAAAATGATTAACTTGCACACAGCAACACCAATACACGATTCACCTGCACACAGCAACGTCAATACACAGATACGCTCGGCTCCGCAGGCATCCTGCACTCCAAATCACTCCACCCTGAACAGCGAGTGCCCTCTGGAGGGTGCGCACTCCGGCCTTGTGCAGCTCACACAGCGCGCGAGTGAAGTGCACGAGCCACGATTCGGGACTGAGCCGCTGTGTGTGTGATCCCAGCGCATATCACTTACCACTTGCAAGTGGAAGGATGGCAAGCCTAAAGACAATCATAAGTACACAATGGGCAGTATTTGCATCAGTATTTGCAGTATTTTCATACTTTTATACTCTTTAATGAAAGGTGATACAAGGCGGAAGTCCGCGCCGTTTTTCAGCAGTCGCGTCACATGACCAACACCAGCGAATCAGGAAGGTGGATGTCACAGTGACATTGTCCAATGACTACGCCAGCTAGAGCTCAGCACAGCGTATCCGCGTATCTCAATGTTTACACAGCACCGGAGCTGACACGATCTGGATTGAATACGTGGACGCTGGCGGATTCCCGTTTCCTGGCGTTTCCAGGTGGTTTAATGTAAACGGACAGTGCATCCATGAAGAAAACGAGACAGATACAGTCTAATGTAAACTTGGCCTAAGACATCATTTATCAGCCACCTACAATACAGTCCTTAGCACACTTCCCAGACAACTGAATGCACACCAAAACCCAGCTGTTTTCAGTGACTCACAGGAGGACAGACAGAATCAGCATTCCATTGATCACCTTAACGGGCAATCCATTGATCACCCTAACAACTCTCAAGGCCATTCACATCCAGGCCCCAGTGACCCACACCAACAGGATGACTCAATGACACCTTATGGCCCTTTTCCACTACCCTTTTTCAGCTCACTTCAGCTCGCTTCAGCCCGACACGGCTCGCGTTTCGACTACCAAAAACCAGCACGACTCAGCTCGTTTCAGCCCTGCTTAGCCCCTAAAACTCGCACCGTTTTGGAGTGGGGCTGAAGCGAGCCAAACCGTGCCGACTGAGGCTGGGGGCGTGAGCAGACACTCCCCTGTGCACTGATTGGTGAGGAGGAGTGTCCTCACATGCCCACACACGCCCCGCGAGCGCGCTGGGATCTGTAAACACCGCAAACCCGGAAGAAGAAGAATTACGAATTACGAGAATTTCTGAAGCCTTATGCGCCTCGCCTCATCTATACGCTCTTGCCAGTATCTGTTGGCGTTGTCGGTGACAACAAGCCACAGCACCAAGACCAGCAACACTAACGACTCCATGTCCTCCATGTTTATTGTTTACTATCCGGGTCGTGAGACTACCGCTTAAAAGATCACTGAATCAGTGACAGACAGAGCATCGTGGACGAGTTCGCGGAGCGCAAGGCTCGCCGTATGCCCTTCAAATAATGCGCGCAGTAGGCTATTGATGTTTTATTATGAGCCATGTACAGTATGTCACCTAATGTTTTTTTGTTTCTGAGTTACATGTTCGTTTGAAGGACTTAATGTACAAAATAACAGTTGCACCCCGTAGTGTTGAAATTGGTAAACACAGTGCATTCAGTGAGGTTTGCACCGCCCTCCTTTTATTTCTGACTCTTCCTGTCACCACTCTGAGCGCTCATTCGTATGCCCTTCAAATAATGTGTGCAGTATAGGCTATTGATGTTTTATTATGAGCCATGTACAGTATCCTAATGTTTTTTGTTTCTGAGTTACATGTTCGTTTGAAGGACTTGATGTACTAAATAACATAGTTGCACCCAGTAGTGTTGAAATTGGTAAACACCGCAGTTGCGGACATTTTGTAGCCTAAAATGATGTTATGATAAGCTTTAATAAAGGGCCCGGTCATTTGCCCCGCCCCCGGCCCGGCTCTGACTTGTTCCGCCACTGTCACTGATGTCACTGTTTGCGCTGCTTAACGACATCACCTGACGTCCACCCACTTTCGCTAACTCCACCCAATGTGTCCACCCACTTCCAGCCAGCACGGTTCAGCGCGGTTGTAGTCGAAATGCAACTCCAACAGCCCCGCTCAGCTCGACTCAGCTCGACTCGGCACGGCACGGCTCAGCCGCGTTTGTAGTGGAAAAGCGGCATTAGATGACCTTTTCATCCATGAGAGGATAAATACCTGATACTCCCTACTAGTCAGACAGAACTGAAGAAGCCTTTCGGATGAGAGGTGAAACATCTTCAAGAATCTTCAAGCAAGTCCAGTTGCTCTCTTTTACCACCCACAGTTACTCTGACCTGGATGACTGAGAATCTTCACAGACAATCCCTGAGTGGTTGCCAAAATGGAGCAAATTCGAGGCTGAAAGCATCATTCCTTGTCTTGGGACTTTTTTTATTATTATTTTTCTTCATGCTGGATAAGAGAAGAGAAGATACAAAGAAGAAGACCATCTGTCTGTGATTTTGTCACAAATGATACCCTAAAAATGTCTACTACCTTTCTGAATCTTTGGTAAGCGCTATTTTTTGGAATGGTTTTGAGTGATTCAAGCAAGTAAAGATACATTTTAGATTTTATGAAATTGAAGTTTAGTTTACATTTTATGAAATTGAAGTTTACATTATATGTAGACACAGATGACCAACACCCATTACTACCATCAGTCGTCAGTAAACTGGAAAAGTATTGAATGAAGAGTAATGGTGGTAATGCCCGTTGGTACCGTAACTTGTCTCTAAAATGTGTAGTAGGGGATGGAAGCAATTTAACACCATCTACATGTTTGCCGTGCTCTGATTTTCTTTTATTGACCAGGAGAATAATAGATGTATATTGGGGAAAGGTCTTTGATGGAAAAACTGCTCTGGGTGTTGCCAGGTTTCCAATGCTGAAACAAATTTTTACTGCTTTGCTCTGCCTCCCACAGAGCAATGCAGATAGTGAGAGGGCTTTTTCATTGGTTAGGAAAATTCATACTGAGTACAGAAAAAATATGGCTGCAGACACATTAATTGCATATCTGCAAATTAAAATGAAGTGTGATGAGGAGCTACAACTGCTACCCAAGCAGTGATATTATAGCTAGTGCCAAATCTGCAACATCTTTGTACAGCAAAGAACACTCCAAAAAGGAATAAGATTTAAATTCTTGTTATAAATTACTGGGAAGATTTTCAATTTAACTTCATAATTTATTAATATTTTCATTTATCCTTGTTTACATAATATACTTGATGTGGTTCAGTCATCTTTAGTTGGATCCAACACTGCTTGTGGTGTCAACACTTTTTTCTCAAATGGAACTTTTACTAACCTTCACTTACTGTTTGACATGATTATATATAATTTATTGGTTTATTTGTTAGTTTATTGGTTTATTTGATAGGGACATTACATCTTAATGAACATTAGTATACATACGTAGTATAAAGACATCGGAATTAGCATAACTGCTAATTTTCATCTGTTGTCCCTAGGCAGTTGACAAAAAATAGCCTATCTACAGACACACATTACAACTAAACATTTGCTAAAACAAAACCAAAATATAACAATACCACAATACACAACATAAAAAAAACAAAACAGGACAAAAACAACAATTAAAAAGAAATAAAAAACTGTATCAGATATATGACATATTAAAAATGACTGCAATTCTGGTTTACCATCAGCCATAATTTGACATGGACTTTAAATTGGTGGTATGTAGGGTACTCCCTTAAAGTAGGTGGTAAGCTGTTCCAAAATTTGCAACCCTTTACAGATACTACTTTTGGGCAAACAGTACTATGTCTGAATGGTATTATACAGTCACCTTTTTTTTTGAAGCCCTTGTAATGCCACCATCAACTCTTTTAAAAAATTCATTTAATGGAGGTGGAGCAAGCCCATATAAGGCTCTACATATAAAATATGTATACTTCTTAAAATTCTCAAAACTCAAAAGATAGTTTTTTTTAAATATCACAATAATGAAATGATAATGCTTTCTTATCAAATATTTTATAGCTTTTTTAAAAAACAATTCTATTGGTTTAAGTGTTGCTGTACTAGCTAATGACCAATTTATGAAGCAGTACTCAATATGTGAGAAAATCATAGAATGTAGAAACATCTTAGCAGCTTTCATGTTGAGAAATGGCCTAATTTGCCTAAAATTGTGAATGTTGAATTTTACTTTATTTGACACCCTTTTAACATGACTTTTGAAGGTTAATGTGGAGTCCAGGGTTACTCCCAAATACTTAAACTCATTAACAAGATCAAGCTCTTCTCCTCTAAGGCTACGTTTACATTACGTCGAATCAGCGGATCATCAGATTAATGTTCTTAAAATGATTCGCGTTTACACTAAAACCGTTAGCCGTGCACACAGCAACACCAATACGCGGATAAGCTCGGCTCCGCAGGCATCCTGCGCTCCAAATCACTCCGCCCTGAACAGCGAGTGCCCTCTGGAGGGTGTGCACTCCGGCCCTGCGCAGCTCACAGAGCGCGCGAGTGAAGTGAACAAGCCACGATTCGGGACTGAGCCGCTGTGTGTGTGATCCCAGCGCATATCACTTATTACTTGCAAGTGGAAGGATGGCAAGCCTAAAGACAATCATAACTACACAATGGGCAGTATTTGCATCAGTATTTGCAGTATTTTCATACTTTTATACTCTTTAATGAAAGGTGATACAAGGCGGAAGTCTGCGCCGTTTTTCAGCAGTCGCGTCACATGACCAACGCCAGCGAATCAGGAAGGTGGATGTCACAGTGACGTTGTCCAATGAGACGCCAGCTAGAGCTCAGCACAGCGTATTCGCGTATTCTCAATGTTTACACAGCACCGGAGCTGATACGATCTAGATTGAATACGTGGACGCTGGCGGATTCCCGTTTCCCCGCTTTTTCAGGGGGGTTAATGTAAACGGACAGTGCATCCGCGAAGAAAACGAGACAGATACGGTCTAGTGTAAACGTAGCCTAAGGAACACATTATAATGTGTCAACTTAGTAGCCTGTTTAGAAAACATCATACAGACTGTTTTTTTGGTGTTCGGATATAGACCCTTTTCAGTCACGTGACCTTCATAAACGCGACCGCCATTTTGGACATGTAGTGGACTTCGGCTCGAATCGGTTTGAATGCGAGGAAGGCAACAAACAAAAAACATAAAAGAGAAAGGAGCGAGATGCAGAAAACACCTTCACTATCCAGTGACGTAGGGCATTTACAGGGCGAGCAGAGGGAGAGGTATTTGCAAAAATTGAGGTTAGCAGGCTTAGAGAACAACGTTTACCTGCTTCCACCAGGATTGTTCACTGACGTACGGAAGTACACGAAGCCCTCGTCTTTACCTGACTTCGGCCCACATGATCTGTTTACCTATGTCATTAAAAACCCATCGCCATACACAGGTATTGATCTGAAAGCGTATAACAGTTTGGATCCCTACAAATATTGTGTGTCAGGCTGGGTAACATGCCTACATCAGTGGGTCGTCCCTGGAGCCGGTGGTCGCCATCTTATTACAGCTAAGGTTTGTTCACATTTTCATTTACTTTCGGTCCTCAGGATAAACAAAATATTATTAAATGTCATTGATATAACTTCTTAGTCTGTTGAGACATGGCCCGTTATAAATTTGCTGTTACCAGGCAATGACCAAGAACTGTATTATTAGGGTCGGTGTCTGTGTTGTAGCAGTGTACTACCAGCTAGCTGCTAGCACTAGCTAATGTCAACAACATAGTAGCTAGTATGTTACTGTAGCAATGTTTACGTTCAGTCATTTGGATGACTGTTAAAACCTTTCAGTCTCAAGTTTTTCCTTTACTGTATTTACTAGTTTACTGTAATTATGATCCGGCAGCTATTTACACCGGATCCAGTGTAAATAGCTGCCGGAGCCAACGTCCAAGGTTCCGGAGTGTGCTCTGGCTTGCTCCCCCTCAAATTAAGCCCTGTTTGTAGGACATTACCTCTGATCTGTCCTACAGTCTACCAACAGCAAAGGAACACAACGTTAGCTAATGTCGTTAGCTAACAGCTACTACAGAAGAACAAAGGTTACAATGGGTTGTTTTAACCTATTTGGTTACACACTCGCCGCCACAGAATGTTAACAGCAATGTAATGCATTTTCTGGCTAATTTTATTCATCTTACCTCCAACGAAGTGGTCACTACACAAGCGTTGGTATGCCGAGGGCTGCCAATCTTTCCTGTTAATGGCCGCTATCCATCTTCTCCGTCGGTCAGCATCCGTCGGGATCCGATAAAATGATAAACCTTGCCTTGTTTGTTGATGGTTACTACATCCAGGTGCACAACAATATAGTGGCATGATGGAAGTCTTGCTGAAAGTAACAACTTTCTTTGCTGCCATTCCTCAATGTTGGCTGTGGTAAACTACTGGTAGTACATGTCCAAAATGGCAGCCACATTTGTCATGACGTCACGTGAAAAGGGTCTATAGGCATGATTCAGTTAGCCAGTCCTGAATATGAGTCATTACAGATGTTAAAGTCGATGTAACTTGTTGGATGTTTTTAGCATGCGTATAAATTACTACATCATCCGCATACATGGTTGTTAACACTATGACAGACATCAGGTAGATCATTTATATATAATGTGAATAGAATTGGACCAAGTATGGAGCCTTGTGGGACTCCTACAAGGCAATCAAGAAGGGGAGATTTGGTATTACCAACATACATACATTGCTTCCTGGAAGACAAGTAAGAATTCATCCACTGAAGAGCTTTCTCGGAAAAATTAAAATAAGTTAACTTAGATAAAAGAACCTGGTGGTTAACACTATCAAATGGTGGCCAGGGCTCAACATTAACAGTAGCCCGATTGCCCGGGGCAACCATTCAATAGATTCGGACAACCAGACTCTCACAAATGCTTGCCCGATTGGGCAACTACCCAAATATGTCAACTTACGTGAAAAATGATGTTTATTCATTCATATTATGGTGAAATTCCATTACAATTTGCGATTGTTTGACTCGGAAAGACCGCGTCCATGTTATCATTATGGGATGTTCAACAACTAACGGAATTCACATTTGCACATCGCGGGCTCGCAATGCAGTTTCCCATTGCTAATAATTATCACATAGTGCATATTCAGTGTTCTGTTCAGACCCTCCAGGAGTTCGCAATGTTGCGATTTGCAAATTCAACCAATCCCCGGGAATTCAAGGCGGTGTTGCAATTATATCCAATCACCGCAACTTTCCCGCAAATTTGACCAATCGTTGGCGTCGTCTTGATGTGACGTCGACAAACTACCTTCCGCCTTACTTCCATGTACAGTGGTGCTTGAAAGTTTGTGAACCCTTTAGAATTTTCGATATTTCTGCATAAATATGAGCTAAAACATCATCAGATTTTCAAACAAGTCCTAAAAGTAGATAAAGAGAACCCAGTTAAACAAATGAGACAAAAATATTATACTTGGTCATTTATTTATTGAGGAAAATGATCCAATATTACATATCTGTGAGTGGCAAAAGTATGTGAACCTTTGCTTTCAGTATCTGGTGTGACCCCCTTGTGCAGCAATAACTGCAACTAAACGTTTGCGGTAACTGTTGATCAGTCCTGCACACCGGCTTGGAGGAATTTTAGCCCATTCCTCCGTAAAGAACAGCTTCAACTCTGGGATGTTGGTGGGTTTCCTCACACGAACTGCTCACTTCAGGTCTTTCCACAACATTTCAATTGGGTTAAGGTCAGGACTTTGACTTGGCCATTCCAAAACATTCACTTTATTCTTCTTTAACCATTCTTTGGTAGAACAACTTGTGTGCTTAGGGTCGTTGTGTTGCTGCATGACCCACCTTCTCTTGAGATGCAGTTCATGGACAGATGTCCTGACATTTTCCTTTAGAATTCACTGGTATAATTCAGAATTCATTGTTCCATCAGTGATGGCAAGCCGTCCTGGCCCAGATGCAGCAAAACAGCCCCAAACCATGATACTACCACCACCATGTTTCACAGATGGGAAAAGGTTCTTATGCTGGAATGCAATGTTTTCCTTTCTCCAAACTTAATGCTTCTCATTAAAACCAAAAAGTTCTATTTTGGTCTCATCCATCCACAAAACATTTTTCCAGTAGCTTTCTGGCTTGTCCACATGATCTTTAGCAAACTGCAGATGAGCAGCAATGTTCTTTTTGGAGAGCAGTGGCTTTCTCCTTGAAACCCTGCCATGCACACCATTGTTGTTCAGTGTTCTCCTGATGGTGGACTCATGAACACTGGCTAATGTTAGTAATGTAATGTTAATGTTCAGTTGCTTAGAAGTAACCCTGGGGTCATTTGTGACCTCGCCGACTATTACACGCCTCACTCTTGGAGTGATCTTTGTTGGTCGACTACACCTGGGGAGGGTAACAATGGTCTTGAATTTCCTCCATTTGTACACAATCTGTCTGACTGTGGATTGATGGAGTCCAAACTCTTTAGAGATGGTTTTGTAACCTTTTCCAGCCTGATGAGCATCAGCAACACTTTTTCTGAGGTCCTCAGAAATCTCCTTTGTTTGTGCCAGGATGCACTTCCACAAACATGTGTTGTGAAGATCAGACTTTGATAGATCCCTGTTCTTTAAATAAAACAGGGTGCCCACTCACACCTGATTGTCATCCCATTGATTGAAAACACCTGACTCTAATTTCACCTCCAAATTAACTGCTAATCCGAGAGGTTCACATACTTTTGCCACTCACAGATATGTAATATTGGATCATTTTCCTCAACAAATAAATGACCAAGTATAATATTTTTGTCTCATTTGTTTAACTGGGTTCTCTTTATCTACTTTTAGGACTTGTGTGAAAATCTGATGTTGTTTTAGGCCATATTTATGCAGAAATATAGAAAATTCTAAAGGGTTCACAAACTTTCAAGCACCACTGTATACGTTCAAGAGAAGCAGCATGTGCGCAGTGTTGCCAGGTTGGGCAGTTTTAAGTGCTATTTGGTGGGTTTTGAACATATTTTGGGCTGAAAACGTCAGCAGTATCTGGCAACACTGCATGTGCGAGTCAGTGTTTATATTGAGGTATTTCACTCACGTGACCAAGTCATGTGATGCTGCCATTTTGGATGTCACGGCTCGAATCAGTTTGAATGCGAGGAAGGCGACAAACGAAAAACATAAAAGAAAAAGGAGCGAGATGCAGAAAACACCTTCACTATCCAGCGACGTAGGGCATTTACAGGGTGAGCAGAGGGAGAGGCATTTGCAAAAATTGAGGTTAGCAGGCTTAGAGAATGACATTTACCTGCTTCCACCAGGATTGTTCACTGACAGCTAAGATTTGTTCACATTTTCATTTACTTTCAGTCCTCAGGATAAACAAAATGTTATTAAATGTCATTGAAATAACTTCTTAGTCTGTTGAGACATGGCCCGTTATAAGTTTTTCCTTTACTGTATTTACTAGTTTACTGAGCGCGCTCCGGGGCTGGCTGGCGCTAGCTAGCTAGCGCTCCGGGGCTCGCTGGCCGGCTAGCTAGCGCTCCAGGGCTCGCTGGCTGGCTAGCTAGCGCTCTGGGGCTCGCTGGCCGGCTAGCTAGCGCTCTGGGGCTTGCTGGCCAGCTAGCTAGCGCTCTGGGGCTTGCTGGCCGGCTAGCTAGTGCTCCGGGGCTGGCTGGCCGGCTAGCTAGCGCTCCGGGGCTGGCTGGCCGGCTAGCTAGCACTCTGGGGCTGGCTGGCCAGCTAGCTAGCGCTCTGGGGCTGGCTGGCTAGCTAGCGCTCCGGGGCTGGCTTGCCGGTTAGCTAGCGCTCTGGGGCTGGCTGGCCGGCTAGCTAGCGCTCCGGGGCTGGCTGGCCGGCTAGCTAGCGCTCCGGGGCTGGCTGGCCGGCTACCTAGCGCTCTGGGGCTGGCTCCGGGGCTGGCTGGCTGGCTAGCTAGCGCTCCGGGGCTAGCTGGCCGGCTAGCTAGCGCTCCGGGGCTGGCTGGCCGGCTAGCTAGCGCTCCGGGGCTGGCTGGCCGGCTAGCTAGCGCTCCGGGGCTGGCTGGCCGGCTAGCTAGCGCTCCGGGGCTCGCTGGCCGGCTAGCTAGCGCTCCGGGGCTCCCTGGCCGGCTAGCTAGCTCTCCGGGGCTCGCTGGCCGGCTAGCTAGCGCTCCGGGGCTCGCTGGCCGGCTAGCTAGCGCTCCGGGGCTGGCTGGCCGGCTAGCTAGCGCTCCGGGGCTGGCTGGCCGGCTAGCTAGCGCTCCGGGGCTGGCTGGCCGGCTAGCTAGCGCTCCGGGGCTGGCTGGCTCAGTAAACTAGTAAATCCAGTAAAGGAAAAACTTGAGACTGAAAGGTTTTAACAGTCATCCAAATGACTGAACGTAAACATTGCTACAGTAACATACTAGCTACTGTTGTTGACATTAGCTAGCTTGCCGTCCAAAATGGCGGACACCGGGGCGTCACGTGACCCTGTGACGTCAGGTGAAATACCTCAGTAGGCTTAAATTCTGTTACTGAAAGTGTGTTATGTTTACAGTGGGACTGTGTGCACTTTACATTATTTTTTTACTTAATACAAGAAATTAATGGATGCCAACATTTTTGCCAAAATGGTATTTTCCATTGTTTAGGCAGCTTCAGCATCATGCTGTGAGATTCTGTTCAAATTGTTTTTTTGCCTTCTATGAAGCCTGAGCCATTTATTTTATTAGTTTATAATTATTGTTTAATTTAGTCTTCAGGAGAGACTGCCTGCACACAGTACTAGTATTAATATTTTTTTTTCTTACATGAAAGCTGAGGCATTTATATTATATTTTAAGGTAACTTCATGTTGTGCTGTGAGGTTCTATGCACTTTAACTTTTGAACCAACAGGTGCATTTGGATAAGTAAAGCCTATTTTTCTGCATTTTTGTAGTCCTGGTAATCTTTTATATTGGTAAAGTTGTTTATAAGACCATTTCTCAGTGTCTTTGTTTTTTTAATCAATAGTTTTTCAGTAATAACTTAATATTTAACACATCACTCAATTTTAATCACAAAATGAGAAAATCGCGACAATTTCTCGCAACTTTCGCTTCCTCCCGCAATGTAATCGCAACAAAAACCTAAAAAACACCGCAACTTTCATCGCAATTTTTTGGAAAACCCCCGCAACATCAGACATTTTAGCCCACAACAATCACAAAAAAGGCCCGCGGAATCCTGGGGGGACTGGATATTGGTATGTCCTTCACTACATGACTAATTACCGCATTACTCGCACGGGGCACAAGTGTCAATGCTTGTTGATACAGACAGCATCTGAGAAGGTTGAATAATAAATAAAAAAATAATAATATGTAATATTTGGGCAACCATGTTCTGAGTTCGGGCAACCAGATTTCTACAAATGGTTGCCCGAATGGGCAACCATGTCTCAAAGTTAACGTAGAGCCCTGAAATGCCCTCTTTCAATCCAAAAACACAGCATCTACATAGTTGTTATCCAAAAGGCATTTTATCTTCTCTAATAATAAGCAATTTGCAGTATCTGTAGAATGATGAGTATGGAAACCGAACTGCATGGGGTGCAAAGGATTATGTCCTATATTTAGATGTTCGATCAATAATTTAGCAACCCATTTTTCTGCAATCTTAGACACAATGGGAAGGATGCTGATAGGATGATAATTGGCCATTTCTGTTCTTTCCCCTGATTTAAATATTGGTGTAACCATGGCCACCTTCCAAGCTGATGGGACAACAGAATGTTTAAAGGAAAGATTAATCAGATAATTATTGGGTGAACTAGAGACTCTTTGTATATTTTTAAAAAGTTTGTATCAAGCCCGTAGACATCTTTAGCCTTGGAGGTTTTCAGTGCATTGATAATATTAGCCACCTCTGTTTCTGTTATTTCTTCTATATTAAAAACAGATTGTTCATGGTTTATAGGAGAAAGTGTGTGGATGGGTGAACTGAACTTTTTAGTTATCTCATGAACAGAATCAATAAAAAAAAGTTAAGTTCTTTGGCTAAGATGGTTGTATCTGTCACAAGTTCATTCTTAATTCTAAGTTCAAGTCCTTTATTATTATGGTTTTTATCTCTCCCTATTAATTTGTTAATATTTTGCCAAATTCTTTTCCCATTCCCTTTAGCCTCTTCAGTGATGTTCATAAAAAAACTGACTTTAGAACGTCTGATAGTCTGTATTACTTTGTTTCTTACAGAGGTAAATTTTTTGCCTGTCTGTTGACAAACCTGATTTTAGGGATTTTTTTTCAATAATTGGTCCCTTCCTCTCATTAACTTCCAACATTCCTCAGTTAACCAGGGCAGATTATTTCCCTTTGCTTTCTTTTTGCTAATCTTTTTGATAAAAGGCATCACAGTTTTGTTAACTGTTGAAATAAATTGATCACTGTCACTCTCTATATTCCCCTCAGAAAGGACTTTATCCCAGTCAACCTGTCTTAAAGCTGCCACAAGATTTTGCTGTTGCCTAACTGGGACTATATTATAGCAAGATCTAGTTTTATTTGAGGAGAAATGCTGTTTTGTTAGTTTTCTTGCGAAGAAAATTACATGATGATCTGACAAGCCAATCAAAAGATTGCATGTCTTAATGATCCTTTCAGGTCTATTTGTAAACAACTGAGGTTTTTCACCTGACGTCACAGGGTCACGTGACGCCCCAGTGTCCGCCATTTTGAAGGTCAAGCTAGCTAATGTCAACAACATCATAGCTGGTATGTTACTGTAGCAATGTTTACGTTCAGTCATTTGGATGACTGTTAAAACCTTTCAGTCTCAAGTTTTTCCTTTACTGTATTTACTAGTTTACTGTAATTATGATCCGGCAGCTATTTACACCAGATCCAGTGTAAATAGCTGCCGGAGCGCGCTCCGGCTTGCTCCCCCTCAAATTAAGCAGCGCGCTCCGGCTTGCTCCCGGAGTGCTCCGGCCGAGGTTCCGGAGCGCGCTCCGGCTTGCTCCCCCTCAAATTAAGCAGCGCGCTCCGGCTTGCTCCCGGAGTGCTCCGGCCGAGGTTCCGGAGCGCGCTCCGGCTTGCTCCCCTTCAAATTAAGCAGTGCGCTCCGGCTTGCTCCCGGAGTGTGCTGCTTAATTTGAGGGGGAACAAGCCAGAGCGCGCTCTGGCAGCTATTTACACTGGATCTGGTGTAAATAGCTGCCGGATCATAATTACAATAAACTAGTAAATACAGTAAAGGAAAAACTTGAGACTGAAAGGTTTTAACAGTCATCCAAATGACTGAACGTAAACATTGCTACAGTAACATACCAGCTACGATGTTGTTGACATTAGCTAGTGCTAACAGCTAGCTGCTAATACACTGCTACAACACAGACACCGACCCTAATAATACAGTTCTTGGTCATTGCCTGGTAACAGCAAATTTATAACGGGCCATGTCTCAACAGACTAAGAAGTTATTTCAATGACATTTAATAACATTCTGTTTATCCTGAGGACCGAAAGTAAATGAAAATGTGAACAAACCTTAGCTGTAATAAGATGGTGACCACCGGCTCCAGGACAACCTGCTGATGTAGGCATTTTACCCAGCCTGACACAAAATATTTGTAGGTATCCAAACTCTTATACGCTTTCAGATCAATACCTGTGTATGTCGATGGGTTTTTAACGACATAGGTATACAGATCATGTGGGCCGAAGTCAGGTAAAGACGAGGGCTTCGTGTACTTCCGTACGTCAGTGAACAATCCTGGTGGAAGCAGGTAAACATCGTTCTCTAAGCCTGCTAACCTCAATTTTTGCAAATACCTTTCCCTCTGCTCGCCCTGTAAATGCCCTACGTCGCTGGATAGTGAAGGTGTTTTCTGCATCTCGCTCCTTTTTCTTTTATGTTTTTCGTTTGTCGCCTTCCTCGCATTCAAACTGATTCGAGCCGTGACGTCCAAAATGGCAGCCTCACATGACTTGGTCACATGGGTGAAAAACCTCAATAGATCTATTCTTGTTTCAGAGCAAGTGGTTATTCTTGTAGATTGTTCTACTAGCTGTGTAAGATTATAATAATCAATTATTTTCTTGAGGTTTTTCCTTGCATTGTTATAATTCCAATTTATATTGAAATCACCCATGATAATGACCTCGTTGTTAAAATTACAATGGCTAAGAAGAACTTTTGGGCGGCACAGTGGTGTAGTGGTTAGCGCTGTTGCCTCACAGCAAGAAAGTCCGGGTTTGGGCCCTGTGGCCAACGAGGGCCTTTCTGTGTGGAGTTTGCATGTTGTCCGCGTGGGTTTCCTCTGGGTGCTCCGGTTTCCCCCAAAGACATGCAGGTTAGGTTAACTGGTGACTCTAAATTGACTGTAGGTGTGAATGGTTGTCTATGTGTCAGCCCTGTGATGACCTGGCGACTTGTCCAGGGTGTACCCT
The DNA here is from genome assembly GCF_027579695.1 of Neoarius graeffei. Taxonomy (NCBI): domain Eukaryota; kingdom Metazoa; phylum Chordata; class Actinopteri; order Siluriformes; family Ariidae; genus Neoarius; species Neoarius graeffei. The sequence goes on from NC_083586.1 coordinate 1,780,378, forward strand.
GCCTTTCACCCGTTGTCAGCTGGGATAGACTCCAGCTTGCCTGTGACCCTGTAGAACAGGATGAAGCAGCTACAGACAATGAGATGAGAAGAACTTTTAATTGATCATAAAAATCTAGTTTTGACGAGGGTTTTTGGTATAAACAAATTAAGGTAAATGACATTTCAGTAGATAGTGACACATTAACACCAACACATTCAATATCAATATTACATTGTCTTGGCCATTCAATTTGCTTACATTTTAAAGTATTTCTCACATATAATAGAACACCTCCTCCCCTACCTCGATCTCTGTCTCTTCTAAAAACGTCGTATCCTGGCATAGATATTAAGGCTTCTGGAGATGAGCAAGTTAACCAAGTTTCAGTCAGACCAAAAAAAATCAATATTGGAGTTGCAAAGTAAATGTTCCAGTTGTTCGTATTTGGATGTCATACTCCAGATATTTAAATGTCCGCCAAATAAGCCTTTGTCTTTACACCGTGGATCCCAGACAGTTTTAGCATGATTCAACGTTGAAAAGAATTTTGTGGGCCGGTGTTTTTTCATTACAGGATTCCTGGCTTTAGTCGGTGTAGCATTAATATATGGGCTTAATGTGGCATGGCAATCCAAGAATGGAATTATTGGAAACTCACCACTGATAGCCCGAGTAACGCCAAAGTGCTCCGGTGTCGAGCTCGCTTCCCTGCTGTTTAATAGGCCCAATCCAGGTACAGCCAATGACCACAAAGATGCCGCCAGACCACCAGCCTCCCCAGCCAAAGGAAAACACCCACCAACAAATGCGAGGGGTGAAGTAACTGCTGGCAATGCCGGGGGTAAGTAAGTCACGGCTGCATTGATGAAAGGATTATTATTAGGATTTACAAGTTGAACACCATAAAATGGTAGACTCGTCACATATTCCTGTAAACATATGGTCGCAGCATCTGTAGGTTGTGGGCCTGGGTTTAGTTCAACATCACCAGCTAGTAATAATATTGCGGTGAGTTGGAAGAGTCCTTGCGAGTTAGATGTCTCGCACAACTTTGGAGGCACCCTCATTTGTCCATTGATCAAGAACTTCGAGTATAACATATTAACTCCTTTGAGTGGAAGGGAGGACATAATTGCCGTTTTCTTTGGTAAAACGATGTTGAACAGATATCAAAAGCAGAGTAGTTGTTTGTTTAAACCATCCAAGCCATCTAAATGAACATTGCATCACTGGCTCATAACGCTGTATGTTGGATACAGCATCATGAGCCAGTGATGCGATGTTAATTTAGATGGCTTGGATGGTTTAAACAAACAACACGCAGCACCTGCCAGGCCGCAGTTGTGAGTGTCACCCATCTTGTGATAAGTATGCCTTAAGGGTATGATGCATTATTACATGTAACCTACTATTTTAATTAACATACCTACTTAGTACTGTTGTTATATTTCAAGTAATTTTCTTTGGTGGAATGTAATATTGTAGGTGATGTCAACACTTGTCAAATAGAACTTTGTGTAATTTTTATGAACTACTGTATTTAATATTAATACATTTTTTGGGAATCAGATTTGTCCATTACTCCTGGTGCCGACTTCTGGACCCAAATCTGTAAAAGCATCTACCTCATGACAAAAAATAGCAATCTACAATTAATACAATACAAGGTTCTTCACAGATTTCACTTCACTGCACAGAAACTATATAAAATGGGCTTTGACTCTGACTTGTATTCTCACTGCATGCAAAATAACCCAGACACATCCCTAGTAACAGAGGACGTAAAGGGAACGTTAGAATTTGGTTCTCTAAAGGTTAGGTTATAACCAAACCAAAAACTACCATTTAAAGAATGTTCCCTTTGGTTACAGCAAAAACCAAACAAAGGCTAACGCTCCTTGAACTTTTAGGGAACCACTCATATGAAACGTTAGCCAGTAGTTATACTGCTACCACCACACAACGTTATGCTTGGTTGTTTTTTGGTTGTTCTGAGAACCAGTGCTGACAGTTTTTGTTTCCTTGATATTTTACACTAGGCCAGCCTAGTGTGACATTATTCATTAATTTCTCCTGTTCATTTTTATGGTAGGGCTAAATTGGACCAATGTGCAAATAGAGTAAAATACAAAAAGGTATAATATTTGTTTTAAATTCAGTGAAATGGAGACATACACAAAAGTAGGTCTAACTTACAAAGAGTGCAAAGAGTACCATACAAAGTGAATTATATTGCAAGTTGCATTCCAAACGGGGTTCCCCTTTCATTGTGTGTGTGGTAGGCAAGAGCCTAATTACCTGATAATGCAAGCCATTGGTAGGCTGCTATTAAGATTCCACATATTAAATGGCTGATTAGCTGGCCATTGCATTTTATCTTTTGCAAACTTGTTTAAAGACAACATTATTGGTGCTGGATTTGGTGGACTCCTTGCATTTGTGGCCTTAAAAAACAATATTTCAAATTATATCCCGCAGTACAACAGTTTTTTTCCCCTAATGATTTGGTATGTTCTCTCCTTTTTCTCTTGGCTATGAAAAACTGTGTGCATATCACTGTATTAGTGCAGCCTTCATTCATTGTTTCTCCATTCATTGTTTTTATAGCACATTAATTGAACCAAAGCTGAAATAGAAAGAGTAAAGTAGGCTACAATAAAATAAGTACAGATGTCTCAAGTTGTTTTAAGTTGTTTTAAATTCAGTGAAATGCAGACACACACAAGTAGGCCAAGAGCCTAATTACTTGATAATGACAGCCATTGTTAGGCTACTGCTATTCAGATTCCACACATTAAATGGCTGATTAGATGGCCATTGCATTTTATCTTTTGCAAACTGGTTTAAAGACAACATTTAGGCTACATCCACACGACAACGGCAACGAGATGTTATTTAAAAATATATCGTGTCCAAATGGGCAACGATCAGTAAAATATCAGGTCCATATGGCAACGCAACGCTTGCTGAAAATGATGCAATACACATGCCACACCTCTAGGGGTGCTGTAAGACGGTCCCTTCGGAGACACCAGAACAATAGAAGAAGTAAGGACGCATGCGCATAAACTATTATGCACAAGACTTCATATTAGCCACAAAGTCAGGAAAATCTGTTCGTAAAATTACATTATAATGACCAAATACAATGAAAAGTATTTTTCCAGTCTCACCTGTGAAAGGTAATCCCATGTGATCTCGTTTGGACGGCAAACCTGTTGGTACAGTTAAACACAGCTAATCTTTATTCTCCGCTTTGACCTATCCAATATGGCGGCGAGGATGACGTATGATTCTACGCGGAAGGCGGCGTCTTTAATGGTCCGGAATAAATTGAATGCTACACGTTGATGGATTAATTTGTTGTTTCTCACCTGTGAAAGGTAATCCCATGTGATCTCGTTTGGATGGTAAACCTGTTGGTACAGTTAAACGCAGCACATGAATCTTTATTCTCCGCTTTGACCTATCCAATATGGCGCCGAGGATGACGTATGATTCTACGCGGAAGGCGGCGTCTTTAATGGTCCGGAATAAATTGAATGCTACACGTTGATGGATTAATTTGCTCTTCTACGCCCTTTTTGAGGAATGTATTATAGGACTTAAACCAACATCTGAAGAGGTGAGATCGCTCCTTTTTTTCCCTATTTTTGCTGGCGGGATTGACTCTGCCCTAAGGGCAGAGTCTCTCTCTCTCTCTCTCTCTCTCTCTCTCTCTCTCTCTCACTTTGCACCATTACACAATAAATATTCACAGTGAAAATATTTTGTAAGCGCGTTTCATGAACCAAGTTATAGGATTTGTTGACAGCTCGCATCGAGTTCGTTACACTTCTACCCGGCGTGAAGCACTCACAGTCATGTGGTTGTGACGTCATCATAAACAAATCCGTTCTACTCATCCAGACGACTTCGCAACGGCAACGTTGCCAGATCTTTCCACTCTGGAACCCGTTCTCAAAAAGATTGCGTTTTGGGCACCCAAAACGCCGGTGCCGTGTGGACGCCAGGCCTAAACGATAAGCAGTTGTATCGGAGTCACCTGAATCCGTTGCCGTGTGGACAGGGCCTAAACGAAAAGCCTAATGGCACAGCAATTCAGCATGCATCTATTTGAAAACGTTTCACCTTAGGCCTACAGCAAGATCAACTGAAGGTATGTCGATAGTACAGACATTTATTTAGCATGTTAGCTACCATGATGCCATCCTTTATGGAAAGAATCATACTCTGCACTACAGTGAATTGTTATTACTAGAGTAATGCTGTAGTGGAGAACAGAATTACTACAGTGTTAGTGCAGTAAATGCTATAGTTTGGATAAAAATAAACGGCATACTGCAATGGCTCTGTACTTTAATGCAGAAGGCAATTTCGTGGACAGGAAACACTGCCGTCCTGCCACAAGAAAAAAAAAGTATTGTTTTCGCATAAGGGATATCTGCCTCTATATTTACTAGAATAAATGGTTGTTGTTGCAAACTTTATGCGGTAGGCTATGTGGGTAGAAAATAGAAATGTATTTTTAGAATGTGGTAGTTTTATATCATGAGAGGGTTCTATGGAAGTCATTTGTTAACATTTTACTATCTAAATGTTTGTATCGCAACGACCGCCCTCCTCAGTTTGAAATGAACATAGACTGCTGATTGGCCACCAGGTTGCCTGACGTGGTGGGGGTGTGGCTGTGAAGACATGGATAATTGGGCTGATCGCAATGAACAGAATCAATTGCTGCTACCTTCGGACGCAGAGAGCACCTTTTGCTTCTACAGCTTCTACTTTGACAACAAAGCTTTGGATTCTACTTGACTACACGACTGGGATTCACTCTTGAAAAGGTAAGATTCATTTTATTGTGGTTGTATAAAGGCTAGTTTATATACACTCTGTCTCAGGCTGGAGCTTCACTGGATATGGTGCGCTACGCTTAGTCAAGTTAAGTCAAAATACATGAAGTTGAAAAATAATGGGCTATTTTTAGAATGTTCTCTGTGCTGCCTTTTCTGGTGTAGCTAATTCCATTGATTATAGTTAAGACTTTAATATTATAGTAATAATACTATAATAGCTACTATAAAAGCTAATTCCATTGATTATAGTTAAGTCTTTGACTTAATGCATCCATTGTAGTCCCAGCCGCAGACACAAGTTGCCAACAAGTAATTGCAGAATATTATTTATATATATATATATATATATATATATATATATATATATATATATATATATATATATATATATATATATATTCTGCAACAGACCATTCTTTTGTTACACATTTGTTTTGCTTTCCTGCTCGATTGAATGCAATGCTACTGTCATGTTTGTCACACATATTCTTACCTCATCCCCAGTTTTAATCCTGTGTGTATTTTTGTCAAGTGCAAGTATGGTTGTAAACTGAAACACTGTGCTTAACTTTATCTTGTTTGTAATGTTGTATTTAAATTTTCCCCACTTTTCATTGCAACAGGTACACATTGTTTGCATTGTATTGCATGCTATTGCATTGCAGCCAATGAGTTCAAAGAGGTTGGCCAGACAGACCTATACAAAGGAATGGAAGAGGGCGCGGCGAGAGGTGTTGAATGTGCGAGCACTGGTGCGTGCCCAGCTGGATGCAGGAGATGCAGCAAGCAGGGAAGAGCAGGCTGCGCGAGATGCAGCAATGACAGGCCAGGCTCTGCAAGAAGCAGAGCAACAACATCATGGACCTCAACACATGCCAGAGATACAACCAGCGGAGATTGAAGAACAGCCTGAGTTCATGGCAGAGCCAACAAGTTCGGTCAGCAGCTCGGAGCAGGACAGCAGCAGTCCCTCAACCCATGTCAGTCCAGCAGCCAGCCGTCGAACCTTGGAAGAGTCGTACATTGAGGAACAAACATCATCTGACCCAGTTGAGGGTACATTTGCTTTGAATTTTATATTTACTATCTGATTACAAGTTCTTAACCAAGAAAGCAAACACTAACAATTTTCTTTTCAAAAACTTCAGGAATGACCCATGGCGAAGAGGAGGGGGCTTCAGGCATGGCTGCCGTAATAAGGCGTAAGTACTTCATACACACTTGTTGATGTTCACACAGGAAAAGTGTATTGGGTATAAAACTAAAATGAATTTCATCTCAATTCTACCTGTAGTCCTGGAGGAACAAAAGAGGCTCCTATTGAGGACGACGGATGACACAAAAAGAAGTAAGTAATATGTACACACATTTTCACATATGACAAGTATATTATGTTCAAAAACTAAAATGAATTCTATCACAAATGTACCTAGCCATGGAAGAGCACATGGGGCAAATGACTAGGAGAATGGAGGCTATGGAGAGGAGGATGGAGGGTATGGAGAGGAGGTCAGAGACGTTGGAGGCTGCCGTGGTCTCGAACCCGTCTCAGCCTCCTCAGCAGGAAGATGTGCTGTTGGGCCTATGCAGCACAGTGGAGGAGCTGGAGGAGCTAGACAGGAGTCTGGCTCAACCAGAAAGAAGGAACCAAATGGTAATTAATTGGACATAATTATATATGAAATAAATTGTCATTGGTAATATATTGATTTGGCTAATGAAAGTAGACCACATAAGCTCTCCAAATTCATTTTCATTGTATACTTATGTTTTTCTTGTTTTTGTTTGTTTTTTTGTAGAAACGTTTCCTTGAAAGCCTGGGAGGGGCGAATCCGGGGGCAGCCATTCGTCGCATTCTACGCCAGGTGGCTACCAACAATGTTCTGGCGCAGTACAGTCTGAGGGGGAGGAGAGCAAAAAAGCCTTTCCAGAACTTAACCCTTTGCAAAATTATAACGGGTAAGTGTTCATATATTTTTCAAATCAGTGTTATGCCAAGTTTGACTGAGATTTAAATGTGTAACTTTTTTTTTACTTCTATTTGTAGAGGCCTGCATGCAGAACTTCCCTGGTAAGAAGGTAGCTGATATTGAGAAGTGCATTAGGCATGCACTGAAGTTTGCACCACACAGACTGTAAATTAAACTTAAGTCTTTCTTTTATCAATCGCTGAATATTCACAATAATTAAATGAAACGTTGGCACTAAGTTGGCGTTAAACGTTTTGTTTCTTATTCTTTTTAGGTCAGCTGGTCCTCAAGATTGAAGACGTACACCAACTTCTATGCACACACGCCCATTTTTGGCATTTCTAAAATTTTTATTATTTTTTGCCTTTATTGTATTTTATTAAGAAATAGTTTTCATAATTGTCTATAGTTGTCAGATGTTTTATAATGTATAATAATGTTGCACTGTTGCTGATGTCCTTACCAATGTTGTATTCTTGATATTTTTTCTATTAAACTTTCTAGTCCTGCAACATTTTTCTGGTCATTCATCACTGCTTATATGTTCTGAAGTAAATAGTTGTCATGCAACCAAAACTTTTACAATGAATTACATACTACAGAAATATAACAACATTATGGTGAGGGAAAGAACATTGGGGGAACACTGAGGGAACCAAACATGTAACCAACGAGGTTACTAGAATGTTGTAAGGGAACCTTGTGGGAACCAACACATAATAAACAAGGTTGGGGGAACATCAGGAGCACGTCTAGGGAACCAAACATGTAACTAACAAGGTTATGGGAACAATATGGAAACGTTGAGGGAACAAACATGACATGAACAAGGATAAAGGGACGGTGTGAGAACGGTGAGGGAACCAAATGGGAACCACATGAGTAACGTTCTGGGAACCAAAATTAAACTTTCCTGCCAACCAAGTGACAACCTAAACAGAACCAAAAATGACTTTCAGGGAACATAGCCGGAACCAAACTGGAACCAAAGGCTCGTGTTCCAGGAACGTTCTGGGAACCAAAAATTGTTAGTAGGGATACGTTCATGCTGTCTGGCATTGCACTCCAATCAACAGGTTTTGGTTAAGTGTCACAGAATCACTCTCTACCATTCTTGGCTGTCACATCCCAGCAACCCCTTCCCTATGTATACTTGGTGATACAACAGCTATCAATATAAGCACCTCATGCAATAAAATACTGCTAGTAGCACTGACTATCACCAAGAAAACAATCCTCATGAACTGGAAATCAAGGAATACTGTACACATCACTCATTGGAAAAATTTGTTAATGGATTATATATCATTGGACAATATATCCACTCCAAACTTAAACAACACTCAGGATACACCCTCCCCTTGGACACCCTTCATCACCTTCTTACAGTTATGACCTGACCCTCTGCGCCTGAGATCCAACTCACAACTTTACATCTACATGTAAATAGCTATAAATAATAGGGCAGCGGATGGTAGCTGGAACAATGATTTTTACTATTATTATTACTTATACAATCTCCCTCTCCCCTCCCTTTTTTTTGGTTTAAAATTATTTTTTTCCCCTCTCCTTTCCTCCCTTCTCTTTCTCTCTGCCTCTCTCTACTTCACTCATCCCTGTTCTGCCTGGGCCCCATGGGTGGCTCGGGTGACCCGGTCCTGTTGGGTTGCCATGTGGGACCGGTGTTGGTCGGTGCTGTGGGGTATTTGTGGGTTCTGGGCCCCTGCCGCGCACTTGCCCTTTGCGCGCGCACACACACCTCTTCCTGCCAATACTCAACATGCCTTATTCTCTTTTAAATGCACTACACATTAGATTGCATACATCATATATCTACCAATAACAAGAACAACAAATAGACTAGGGCAAGTGAGGCGTGCATGCAGATGCCTCTGCAGGTGTTTCACTGCATGCCTCGCTTCTTTTAATGCTAACACAATTTACAGGAGCCATATATCTATGAGTACGCAGGGTTGTTGCAGCGAGCAGGGGGAAATCTGGGCAGAGACTCACCCTGCACGCACACTTCTCTTAATGCAATACATTAGAGAAAACCCACAATATCGCCATTTACATTCTTACATAGGACAAATATGGCGTGATGGTCTGGATTCGAGGTGTGGTGGGTCATGGGGGGGTGGGGTGCTGGGAACCCTGGGCCGTGGGCTGGTTAGCACGCAGGGCCTTCCCTCTGCCGTCTCATTGTGGTATATCTTGTGCGCATAGTTCGAATTACGGGGGGTATTGGGGGGTACTATACCCCCCAATGAAGACCCAGTACCCCCCAAAGAGACAAAAATATAAGTTTTGGGGGGGTCCAATATTTTTTCTGATATTGTGAAAAGGAATATATAATTCAAACCAACTCCCATTCGGCATTCTTATTGTAGGAACATTTTAATGCAAATCGATTTCAGACAGACACCCCTATTGTGGACCGTACTATTTTTAGTCACCGCAGCGCTAGAACGCGCTAGAAGCAACAGCTTCTAGTCCACACCGTATTCAGTTGATTCATCAGATACAGTCAGAGCATTTTTTAACATAGTTACTGGGAGACCAAATGGTCTCCCAGTGGCCAGATTTGGTCTCCTAATCAATGCCAAACCAGCTTCACTGGGAGACCAAATTTTAAACCAAGTTATGTCTTATCATTTGGTTCAATCAGTTGCAATTAATTAACCAAGTACCATGTAAGTATATATTTAACAAGGAATCTTCTCCCTACAGAGGACGATGGACAGCCACATGACTGTGTTGCTCTCACTAACGATTTTTGTTCCCCCAGGGCAGATTTAAAGAGCGACCCTTTGGAAAATCCAGACATGATCCTCTATGTGGATGGTTCAGCCTCCAGAGACAGGAAAGAACAAAGTAGGTTTTGCCGTAGTCTCAGATCACGAGGTCCTCAAGGTGTCACGTCTGCCCTCGAACCTGTCGGTGCAGGCTGCAGAGCTCTGTGCCCTCATTGAGGCATGCAAATTGGCAGCAGGGCAATCTTTCAATATTTTTATGGACAGTAGGTATGCATTTGGCGTTGTGCATGATTTTGGCACCATTTGGAAACATAGAAATTTTCTCACTAGCACAGGATCTCCCTTTGCACATCATAAACTGGTCTCCGAGTTGTTGGATGCTATTCTACTCCCTAGAGCCATTGCTGTGTGCAAGTGTGCTGCCCATACTAACAATACTGATCTTGTGTCTCAAGGGAATGCCAGGGCGGACGCGGCAGCTGTGTGCAGCCTCGGCTTCCAGTTCACCCTCTAACCTTGCTTTTCCTCAGGTTACTACCCCTTGTTTACAGCTAGCGGACCTTCAGAGCACTGCCACCCAGGACAAGAGACGAGTCTGGAAACAGGCAGGCTGTATCCTTGCAAACTCGGTCTGGGTTTGTCCCTCGGGCCGTCCCTGTCTACCAAAATACATGTTCCCTTTCTATGCAAAATTGGCACATGGGCTCACCCATGTGTCAAAAGGGGGGATGGTAGCAGAAGTAACAAAGAGATGGTTCACAAAGGGGTTTTCAAATTATGCTGCGAAATTTTGCAAGCAATGCTTGATATGTGCACAACATAATGCAGGTCAAGGTATCAGACTAACTCAAGCAGCACACCCAATACCAGACAAACCATTTGATCACCTCCAAATGGACTTTATTGAACTGACACCTAGTGAAGGGAAAAGGTATTGCCTGGTAATAGTTGACATGTTTTCAAAATGGGTAGAGGTATTCCCCACAGCTAAACAAGACTCAGAGGCGGTAGTCAAAGCACTCCTGAGAGATGTAATTCCTAGGTGGGGTATACCTAGCAAAATCTCAAGTGACAATGGAACACCCTTTGTTAATGCAGCCCTAAAGAAAATAGGAACATTCCTAGGGATAGACCTGAAACAACATTGTGCCTATCATCCTGCCAGTGCGGGAGCAGTAGAGAGGGAAAATGGGTCACTTAAAAATAAACTAAGCAAAGCTTGTGCAGAAACAGGGCTAGGATGGACAAAGGTCCTCCCTGTAGTACTCACACAAATGAGGATGCAAACTAGACCTAAACATGGGTTAAGCCCATTTGAAATTCTGTTTGGATGAGTACCCAACATGGGGATAGGGCCAGCTCAAGGAACACTGCTGGACACCACACTGTGTGATGATGCAATGTTGAATTACTGTGCAACGTTGTCCTCTGCTTTGAAATCTATCCACAAACAGGTAAAAGAAGCACTTCCCAAACCCGCTGAGGGACCTCTGCACAATCTACAACCAGGGGATTGGATCGTGATGAAGGACTTCCGACGAACCAAGTGGAACAAGCCATGGTGGAATGGCCCATTCCAGATCCTGCTCACGACCCCAACGGCAATGAAGGTCACAGGCAGAGTGACATGGATCCATGCTAGCCACTTCAGGAGGGTTCCTGAACTGGCTGAGCAGGAGGGAAAAGAAGGCCTAAGTGACCCAGATGCTGACTAAAGCTCGAGGAGAAAGAAGTGTTAATTGAGTACATCTGAGAACAGAACCCCAACCATAAGGTGGGACAAGTGGTAACCCGAGACTCAGGAGGAGAGGTAAGTGATTATCATTTAGAAGGTGCCCTACATGACCGCTTTCCTGCTTTGATCTAAACCACGTGGCGAGCAAGTTCCACGGGACTGAGCACAACAGCAGAGTTATGCTGTTGCACCCTCAATAGAGAAGAGTATTTTAGTATCTAGTCAGTAAAACTGGTTTCAGAAGTCCCGAGTTTCTCCAAGCTCCGGTGAGGTGGGACGAGGGCTGATGGGGCATGCCCGCCCTCTGAGCACCAATACACGTCAAGAAGGGCAAGGGTTAACTCCGAGACCTAGTTAACATAAAATGAAGGGGGTAAATCATTATAAACTAGGTCCAGTCATGGGCCTGAGCATCTTGATCCTACTGGGGCTCACAGGAGAATTCATGTAGTGGTCGATACAGGGAACCCGACTGACACAGAATCGAGACGAAGGAGACATCCAACTCATAATTTGTATTGGCAGTATGCTAATTTTACAGCTAAACAAGCTAACAGGTCAAATTGTCTAGTTTGCTCAATCCTGCCACACACCGTTACACAACCATTCGTGTTCGAGATCGCCAACACAACGAATGAAGACACTGCGCAAGCATGACGAGCTGTGATGGAAGCTGTCTGTAATGATCTAGAAAAAGGCTGTAGTGTCACGTATCAAGGTGGGGGAGACGACCCGAGGGTAGAAATTGGTGTAAATGAACTAGGAAAGGGGATAAATTATACCTTATGCGCAGGGCGAAAGGGCGATCCGAACTCAAACCTCGTAGAGAAGGTCAAGGAAACTAGGTGTTCAACCATTTGCACTGTGCAGGGCTCAGTCCCAAATCCAAATGTGACCTGCACGGGACGAAGTGGCACTCTGTACAAGCAAGGCAGAAAAGCGACAATAGGAGGTGACTTAGGACCAGGAGGGAATCTAACTCAATTAGCGGGTCCAACCTTCTGTTACCCAGGCTGGCAATGGAAGTGTGGTCACTATGTGTATAACTTTCTTCTGGTAGATTGGAAAGGCACGTGTGCCCTGATCCAATTGGAGGCCCACCTTATAATAGCAACCCCTGAGACGAGTGGCAGACGGCGCAGAAGTGTCGACGATGATTTTCCTCCTCCAGAACATCAGCTGCAACCCAAGGTGAAGAAATTCTTCCAGGCACTGTTTCCACAGTACGGGATAACACAACTCTGGAATGAACTTGAGGTGGTGCATTATAGGCTGGCGCAGTTTGTGAATTCAACCATAGAGGCCATGGAGGGTGTGAGAACTGAATTGACCGCACTCAGATTAATGACGACACAGAATCGCATGGCCCTTGACATCCTTTTGGCAAAGGAAGGTGGAGTGTGTGTCATGATAGGAGAACACTGTTGTACGTGCATTCCTGAAAACGACGAGAATCATGGTAACATCACTGAGGCACTGAACAAGATGTGCAAGGTTGCTGAACAATTACGAGCAGATGAACATGGAGGAGACAAAGACAGCTGGTGGTGTTGGTTTAGTGGATGGAAGACTCTAATTCTATCCACCATACCGGTCCTGGGCTTAGTGATTGTGATGTTATGTTTGCTCCCTGTTCTCTGTCAATGTTGTATGTCTGTGTTTCAGAGGCAGCTGACAAATATCGGTTACCAGATGGTGAAAATAGACTCCGATGACTTGCCTGACTGGCCTCCAAACTCACATGAAGACTATAACCCACCGTTCGATGACATCAGCACAGTTGACATGAAACTAGTCCTGACTTAAAACACTTTCATTATGATTGTTTCCTGTTCTATTATTCCTGATCTATGTATATGGCTTACTAGCATTCATTTAAGACGTCTATGTCTTATAAAAACAGCCTTAGCATTATCCCTGTACACTCAATGACGTGTTAAGTCGAATCTCTCTGGGAACTCTTATCACTGAAACTGTGTACAGTTCTTTTCTTTCCTTTTAGCAATTTTTATCCTATAGGATAAAAAGGGGGGAGAATGTGAGGGAATTTTAATGGATGAACGTTTCTATTCTCTGTGTTTCTGTGTGTTGAGCTCAAGTGGCCTAATACTGAGAAATAACTGAGAAAGATGTTTTTTTCCAATGTTGTAATCACTTTTCTGTGGCCTTGGTGGTAATGAGCAGGGTGCTTGAGTTCGTCCTAGCTTGCATCTTCCTGACCTCGGTGGTGATAAGCAGGGTGCCCGAGTTCTCATAACTACGCATCTGCCTGCACATACCAAAGCATGCCAGGTGCACACTTTAACAAAGCTTCATAGAAAATCTTGAGCCAATCACGTGAAGATGCAAGCAGTAAGCGAATGCCTTTAGAGTATAATAGATAGCAGCCACTAAAACACAACTCAGAGAGCGCGCACATACTCTCACATCACTAGAGGTGATGCTCTGCTTTAATTTTCTTTCTTTCCTTTCTTATATTCCTTTGTATGATTTACTATAACGGGTGGCACGGTGGTGTAGTCGTTAGCGCTGTCGCCTCACAGCAAGAAGGTCCTGGGTTCGAGCCCTGGGGCCGGCGAGGGCCTTTCTGTGTGGAGTTTGCATGTTCTCCACGTGGGGGTGCTCTGGTTTCCCCCAAAGACATGCAGGTTAGGTTAACTGGTGACTCTAAATTGACCGTAAGTGTGAATAGTGCAGCGGTTAAGAGAATAATTGTTCAAATTATGATAAAAGTACCAAACTTGGACCAAGTACAGCCTGAACCCTTGTCTTCCACATAAGGGAGAGCTTCACCAGAAATTTGCATTATTTCAGGGGTAGATTAAGTATTAAATATTGGGTATCGGTTAATATGTTAAATATTATAAAAATCATTTAACACTGTGTATATAGTCAAATTGGTGGCCTATTTTCCCTTCAAGTGGAAGACAGCTATTGATTAGAGGGATTTTAAGCATGTTTAGCTAAAATAATAGTGGTTCTGCAGCATAAATACTTCAAAATGTACACAATTTAAACTTTGAATATACAGAATACTTAACAGTTAAGAATTATACCATATCAGTAACATTTGGCCTACATTATACATGGCTGTTCATCCAATTGTTGCACAATTTATAGCTGTGTAACTTAAAAGTAACAATCCTATGTCTTTTTCATGTATTTCACTCTTTAGAGTATTGTCCTTAAACATTAAATTTTGATTTAAAGGGTTTCAGTTTATTGTTATACTTGATCTCAAATATGATGTTATTCTTAAGGGCTGGTTGAACCATTTTCTGTACAGACTTAGCATAATTATAGAAAATGGTTCAATGGTGAGTTGAAATGTTAAAAATGGGTCTGAGACCTATCCTGTCTGTCTGCATCTGTTATTATCATTTTCAGAAAACTTTGTTGTGGTTTTTACAAGACTCTCCTGCATGAGCAAAAAAAAAAGAACAAAAAGTTGATATTGACCTGAGTGGGTGACATTGGTTTGATTATTTGATCTGATTATATCCTCTGGCTACATGATTACACATTCTGTCTTACAGATGCATGTGCATGTTCATAATCACAAAATGAGAGACCTGAACTGAGGACTGCCGACATCCTGGCTGCCATTAATTTTGAACTCTTGTAATTGGTGGTGGATTCAGCTTGAGTAGAATAGTGGAGGTGATTATCATAAAATTGATGATGTAAATTAATACATGTACATGTAATATGAGCTAATCATTTTGAATTTTATATTTTAAAATGTCTATCTACAGTATGTGGAGGATGCTTGTACATATTTATAGACACCAATTCTTTTGCAATTCACTACTATGAAAATGGCACTAATTTTCCTAACACTATTTTGTCTTTCAGATGCATGTGCATGTTCCTGATGGTACTGAACTGTAGCATTTTCATGTGCATATAACAGCTTACTGACTAATACCTGCAATGTAAATTCATGGTGGAGGATTGTAATTAGACATTTTAGTTGGTGGAAGTAATCTGGTAAAAATGCAGAAAACATTCAAGCTAGTTGCTTCAGGCCCGATGGGACAGTCAAGCACTACTGCGAAACCAACAGACTGGTCGTTATGTTTCTTGTGCCAAACAGATGATGCAGGATTAGGTGAACTGAAATGTCCAGCAAGGAGAACAGAAGAAACATCTGGTTATGATTACATTGCAAATAATCTTTCAGAATTTGACAAAATCAATCGTGTGCCTATGAATATAAATCTGAATAGGTTGAATGATGGTCAGGGCATAGTAGAGACACTCAAGGCTCATAAAGCTGTGTACCATAAAGTCTGTTATGACAGATGTAACAAACAAAAGCTTCAACGAGTGTATAAGATGTCCTTTGTTAATTCCTTGAATAAAACTTTTGAATAGCAATTAAATAATTGGTGTGCTTAGTTACTTTTTTTCTGAAAGTTTAAAATATTTTTTATTGGTCATTTCTACATTGTCAACACTTTTTAAGTATTTACAAAGTACATTTAGCCTTGTTTTTGTTGTTGTCAAAGAGATAGTTACAAAATAAATACACACAATGCATATTTCTTGCTAAAAACCGAGTATCCTAAATAAAAAATTGAATCCACCCCCTTAATCTTTTAATTTTTGCTGAAGCTCTCCTTTTTCTGCTTACCAATGGTCTTGGCTATGCATCTGCAAAATTTGGTACTTTTATCACAATTTGAACAATTCTTCCAAATATTCTCCTTAACCGCTGCACTAGAATGGTTGTCTGTGTCTATTGGCCCTTTTCCACTACCCTTTTTCAGCTCACTTCAGCTCGCTTCAGCTCACTTCAGCCCGACACGGCTCGCGTTTCGACTACCAAAAAACAGCACGATTCAGCTCGCTTCAGCCCTGCTTAGCCCCTAAAACTCGCACGGTTTTGGAGTGGGGCTGAAGCGAGCCAAAGCGAGCCGAGTGAGGCTGGGGGTGTGAGCAGACACTCCCCTGTGCACTGATTGGTGAGGAGGAGTGTCCTCACATGCCCACACACGCCCCGCGAGCACGCTGGGATCTGTAAACACCGCAAACCCGGAAGGAGAAGAATTACGAATTACGAGAATTTCTGAAGCCTTATGCGCCTCGCCTCATCTATACACTCTTGCCAGTATCTGTTGGCGTTGTCGGTGACAACAAGCCACAGAACCAAGACCAGCAACACTAACGACTTCATGTCCTCCATGTTTATTGTTTACTATTCGGGTCGTGAGACTACCGCTTAAAAGATCACTGATGTCACTGTTTGCGCTGCTTAACGACATCACGTGACGTCCACCCACTTTCGCTAACTCCACCCAATGTGTCCACCCACTTCCAGCCAGCACGGTTCAGCACGGTTGTAGTCGAAATGCAACTCCAACAGCCCCGCTCAGCTCGACTCAGCACGGCACGACTCAGCCCGACTCAGCCGCGTTTGTAGTGGAAAAGCAGCATATGTGTCAGCCCTGTGATGACCTGGCGACTTGTCCAGGGTGTACCCCGCCTTTCGCCCGTAGTCAGCTGGGATAGGCTCCAGGTTGCCTGCGATCCTGTAGAAGGATAAAGCGGCTAGAGATAATGAGATGAGAATTAGATGAGATTTACTATAATAAATAACTGAAAAGACGACTGTTAAGCGTTCTGAAGTGTTTATTAGAAATTTCCATTACAATTAGAACAATGTCATCTGTGTCATCAGAAATAGATGACTCTGAAGGAATATTTTCTGCATTTTATTACATGCACACGATGAATTCACATGGTAAAGTTCTTCCTTTTAGTGAAAAGAGTTTCAAAAAGTTCAAAGAGTGCACTGAATTGTGGAAAGAGTTTGAAGAAAAACCAGAATCTAAGATCACAACACAAGCAGACTTTCTTGATTTTGACAGGAGTGGTGCATGTATAAGATGAGATGCAGAAGCTGGAGAAGGCATTGATTGCAGAAATTTAGCTTTGGCAGAATATGATACAGCTATCTTTGGAGAAGAGTCAGATATTGAAGATGAAATTTAGGTCTTTAAGAATCCACTGATGTTCACAGAAGAGATGTAAACTAAACAGCTTTTAGTATAGCACATTCTAACATGGGTCTTGTTTGAATAACCTCATGTTTTCTCATTTTGTTTTGAAGAAGAGGGCATATTATACCATGACATGAAAAATTATAGATATCATTCAAATTCTAAGTCAATGCAAAATCAACTCCAAGTCAAAACCTCTTTAAAAAAAGGACATATAATTGAAATGAAAGGTTGGTGTAACTGCAACTGAGACAATTTTTAACAGAACTAATGTGCTGAATTTACTAAAAATATTTTAACTGAATTTAATTCATACTGGATTGTCAATTATCAAAATAAATGATACATATGTTTAATTTAACTGTATTTACCTGTAAACATAAAGCAATTAAACACTAACATTTGAATTAAACATTTATTCCATCATTATACAAGTAAAACAAGATATTCAGTCAGTCTAGTTTCCTTTGCAAATGACAATGTCCATGCTATAAAAACATTGAGCCAAACTGAATTCTGCATATTAGTATGCAATCTTTAAAACATTGGTGAAATGTACCAAGAACATTAGCAATAGCAATAAATGCCAGTAAACAGGGGCTGTTTGACATTAAAAATTGTAACCTCAACTTGGATTATATAATATTAAAATTATTAGGTATGTTTAAGTATACAGTATAACCAGTTTTATTATTGCCAATGAACATGTCAAAATGGGCGGCACGGTGGTGTAGTGGTTAGCGCTGTCGCCTCACAGCAAGAAGGTCCTGGGTTCGAGCCCCGGGGCCGGCGAGGGCCTTTCTGTGTGGAGTTTGCATGTTCTCCCCGTGTCCGCGTGGGTTTCCTCCGGGTGCTCCGGTTTCCCCCACAGTCCAAAGACATGCAGGTTAGTTTAACTGGTGACTCTAAATTGACTGTAGGTGTGAATGTGAGTGTGAATGGTTGTCTGTGTCTATGTGTCAGCCCTGTGATGACCTGGCGACTTGTCCAGAGTGTACCCCGCCTTTCGCCCGTAGTCAGCTGGGATAGGCTCCAGCTTGCCTGCGACCCTGTAGAAGGATAAAGCGGCTAGAGATAATGAGATGAGATGAGATGAACATGTCAAAATGTCCATGCTATGAGAGCAACAAGCCTGCATCAATAACAGTGTTCAACACATTCAATAAAGTTACACAACAAACAATAAGAGTCCAAAAAGTACTTTTTTTTGTTATCAATGTAAATCTCAGCTTGCATTAAGACTATACAGGAGCTAAACTTTCAGGCAACCTTGCCAATGAAAAGTTCACACGGTATGAGAGCATCTTGCTGATCAGTAGTTAGGGACTACATAAGCAGGTAATTTTTCAGTCTCTGAACCTTGGTTGAAAGGTTTCCTGAATGCAGCTCCAGCATTACTTTTTGGAATATCTCAAAACTATATTTGAAATTCTTGGGGTATCTCAGATCCAAGGCATAGGTTAGTCCCAACAGATAGCAGCAGGCTCTACTAAGATCCCCAAGACTGCTGAGGACAGTGATGCCCTCCGTCACAATTCCTACAGTGGTGCTTGAAAGTTTGTGAACCCTTTAGAATTTTCTATATTTCTGCATAAATATGACCTAAAACATCATCAGATTTTCACACAAGTCCTAAAAGTAGATAAAGAGAACCCAGTTAAACAAATGAGACAAAAATATTATTCTTGGTCATTTATTTATTGAGGAAAATGATCCAATATTACATATCTGTGAGTGGCAAAAGTATGTGAAACTTTGCTTTCAGTATCTGGTGTGACGCCCTTGTGCAGCAATAACTGCAACTAAACGTTTCCGGTAACTGTTGATCAGTCCTGCACACCGGCTTGGAGGAATTTTAGCCCATTCCTCCATACAGAACAGCTTCAACTCTGGGATGTTGGTGGGTTTCCTCACATGAACTGCTTGCTTCAGGACCTTCTACAACATTTCCATTGGATTAAGGTCAGGACTTTGACTTGGCCATTCCAAAACATTAACTTTATTCTTCTTTAACCATTCTTTGGTAGAACGACTTGTGTGCTCAGGGTTGTTGTCTTGCTGCATGACCCACCTTCTCTTGAGATTCAGTTCATGGACAGATGTCCTAACATTTTCCTTTCGAATTCGCTGGTATAATTTAGAATTCATTGTTCCATCAATGATGGCAAGCCGTCCTGGCCCAGATGCAGCAAAACAGGCCCAAACCATGACACTACCACCACCATGTTTCACAGATGGGATAAGGTTCTTATGCTGGAATGCAGTGTTTTCCTTTCTCCAAACATAACACTTTTCATTTAAACCAAAACGTTCTATTTTGGTCTCATCCACGGGCGCAGATAGAGGGGGGGACAGGGGGGATTCGTCCCACCCAGATTTAAATTCACCTCGTGCAGTCCCCCCCACTTATAGGGAGGAAAAAAAGTCTATGCTGTCTTTCTTTGCATAAGGCAAACCTCACGGAAAAATCAAAAGACTAATTACCATTCGGTTTATCGAGGTGCACAGCAGTACATACATAGTTGCAACTGCGCAGACTGCACAGGTTGCGAGCTCGAGCTTGGTTGCTATGGTTACCCACAACAAGTTTGACAGGCGTATCGGGGACAGCTCCTAGTTCAGGACCCCAACACGGCATGATGAAGGGTGCCAAAAGGCAGAAAATGATTGCATCGTTTTTTCAAAAAAAAAAAACGACTGTAAGTAAACTGTGCCTTACTTTATCATATCACCTTGCAATTTTTTGATAGTCTGTTCAAAGTAATGTCGTAGTGAAAGTAAAATCGTACGGAGTAGAGATGCCTTTCTGGTAGCCTCCTTTCGGTGGTAGCCTGTAGATACAGTGCTCAGAAGGCAGTTTTAATGTTTAATCTGGCGTTCCCTGCCATAATTTCAGCGAGCATATTGTTTCATAAGGAAACTTTGCAAAGAGTTGTTGACTGACTGCCGCTCACGCAACACACAGGCATAGTTAGAAAGTCAGGATGCACTGGTTTACACTTTACACACACACATAGCCCAGCCTCTCGCTGTGTTTAACAGTTGGAACTTAGCGGTTTTAAAACTAGTTTTGCAGTTTCTGTGTGTGATGATAATGTGTAAACTTTGGATTTCCATAGGCTATGTTAAAATGTTATCATTGTCCTGGCCTGCAGGTAGTTCCTGGTGATGGCAGTGAGGGAGGTGAAATAACATGTATTGAGGTATTTCAGGGTCACGTGACACCCCGGTGTCCGCCATTTTGGACGGCAAGCTAGCTAATGTCAACAGCAGTAGCTGGTATCTTACTGTAGCAATGTTTACGTTCAGTCATTTGGATGACTGTTAAAACCTTTCAGTCTCAAGTTTTTCCTTTACTGGATTTACTAGTTTACTGAGATAGTGCGCGCGCTAGCCAGGCTCCCGGCCGGCGAGCGCGCTAGCCAGGCTCCCGGCCGACGAGCGCGCTAGCCAGGCTCCCGGCCGGCGCGCGCACTAGCCAGGCTCAGTAAACTAGTAAATCCAGTAAAGGAAAAACTTGAGACTGGAAGGTTTTAACAGTCATCCAAATGACTGAACGTAAACATTACTACAGTAACATACCAGCTATGATGTTGTTGACATTAGCTACTGCTAACAGCTAGCTGCTAGTACACTGCTACAACTACACCGACCCTAATAATACAGTTCTTAGTCATTGCCTGGTAACAGCAAACTTATAACGGGCCATGTCTCAACAGACTAAGAAGTTATTTCAATGACATTTAATAACATTTTGTTTATCCTGAGGACCGAAAGTAAATGAAAATGTGAACAAACTTTAGCTGTAATCAGATGGCGACCACCGGCTCCAGGGACGACCCGCTGATGTAGGCATGTTACCCAGCCTGACACACAATATTTGTAGGTATCCAAACTTGTATACGCTTTCAGATCAATACCTGTGTATGGCGATGGGTTTTTAACGACATAGGTATACAGATCATGTGGGCCGAAGTCAGGTAAAGACGAGGGCTTGGTGTACTTCCGTATGTCAGTGAACAATCCTGGTGGAAGCAGGTAAACGTTGTTCTCTAAACCTGCTAACCTCAATTTTTGCAAATACCTCTCCCTCTGCTCGCCCTGTAAATGCCCTACATCGCTGGATAGTGAAGGTGTTTTCTGCATCTCGCTCCTTTTTCTTTTATGTTTTTCGTTTGTCGCCTTCCTCGCATTCAAACTGATTCGAGCTGTGCCGTCCAAAATGGCAGCATCACATGACTTGGTCACGTGAGTGAAATACCTCAATACACACTACCGTTCAAAAGTTTGGGGTCACCCAGACAATTTTGTGTTTTCCATGAAAAGTCACACTTTTATTTACCACCATAAGTTGTAAAATAAATAGAAAATATAGTCAAGACATTTTTCTGGCCATTTTGAGCATTTAATCGACCCCACAAATGTGATGATCCAGAAACTCAATCTGCTCAAAGGAAGGTCAGTTTTATAGCTTCTCTAAAGAGCTAAACTGTTTTCAGCTGTGCTAACATGATTGTACAAGGGTTTTCTAATCATCCATTAGCCTTCTGAGGCAATGAGCAAACACATTGTACCATTAGAACACTGGAGTGATAGTTGCTGGAAATGGGCCTCTATACACCTATGGAGATATTGCACCAAAAACCAGACATTTGCAGCTAGAATAGTCATTTACCACATTAGCAATGTGTAGAGTGTATTTCTGATTAGTTTAAAGTGATCTTCATTGAAAAGAACAGTGCTTTTCTTTCAAAAATAAGGACATTTCAAAGTGACCCCAAACTTTTGAACGGTAGTGTGTGTATATATATATATATATATATATATATATATATATATATATATATATATATATATATACACAAAATGGAATCATTTGCTGACAGCTCAGTCCCCCCCAGTTCAAAAATCCTATCTGCGCCCCTGGTCTCATCCATCCACAAAACATTTTCCAATAGCCTTCTGGGTTGTCCACATGATGTTTAGCAAACTGCAGATGAGCAGCAATGTTCTTTTGGAGAGCAGTGGCTTTCTCCTTGCAACCCTGCCATGCACACCATTGTTGTTCAGTGTTCTCCTGATGGTGGACTCATGAACATTAATATTAGCCAACGTGAAAGAGGCCTTCAGTTGCTTAAAAGTTATCCTGGGGTCCTTTGTGACCTTGCCGACTATTACATGCCTTGCTCTTGGAGTGATCTTTGTTGGTTGACCACTCCTGGGGAGGGTAACAATGGTCTTGAATTTCCTCCATTTGTACACAATATGTCTGACTGTGGATTGGTGGAGTCCAAACTCTTTAGAGATGGTTTTGTAACCTTTTCCAGCCTGATGAGCATCAACAACGCTTTTTCTGAGGTCCTCAGAAATTTCCTTTGTTTGTGCCATGATACACTTCCACAAACATGTGTTGTGAAGATCAGACTTTGATAGATCCCTGTTCTTTAAATAAAACAGGGTGCCCACTCACACCTGATTGTCATCCCATTGATTGAAAACACCTGACTCTAATTTCACCTTCAAATTAACTGCTAATCCTAGAGGTTCACATACTTTTGCCACTCACAGATATGTAATATTGGAACATTTTCCTCAATAAATAAATGACCAAGTATAATATTTTTGTCTCATTTGTTTAACGGGGTTCTCTTTATCTACTTTTAGGACTTGTGTAAAAATCTGATGATGTTTTAGGTCATATTTATGTAGAAATATAGAAAATTCTAACGGGTTTACAGACTTTCAAGCACCACTGTACATCAGTAGGTTCACTGACTGAGCCATCTTGGTTCCACCACAGGTAAATCTTCATCACCTTGTCTACCACGGCACAGGCGGCATGGTAGTGTAGTGGTTAGCACTGTCACCTCACAGCAAGAAGGTTCTGGGTTCGAGCCCAGTTGCTGGTGGGGGCCTTTCTGTGTGGAGTTTGCATGTTCTCCCCGTGTCTGTGTGGGTTTCCTCTGGGTGCTCTGGTTTCCCCCACAGTCCAAAGACATGCAGTTAGGTTAACGTGGGGCGGCCTCGGGCTGAAGTGCCCTTGAGCAAGGTACCTAACCCCTGACTGCTCCCCAGGCACTGTAGTTTGGCTGCCCACTGCTCTGGGTGTGTGTGCATGTGTTCACTGCTTCAGATGGGTTAAATGCAGAGGATGAATTTCATTGTGCTTGAAGTGTACATGTGACAAATAAAGGTTTCTTCTTCTTTGTACACTGTTAGGTGCATCAGCAGCATCCTGGAGACATTGCAAAGATAACTCATTGGAGCTCAGTCTCAGCTTGCACATGTGGCACAACAAATGTAATAATTTCTGGGATGTAAGGTTAAGTTCAAGTATTTTTTTTATGTTCGCTATGTGTTATATGCATTTATGGGGAGAAAATGTTGGTAGTTAGAATTCAGGGTATAATGTACTCATAACCAGTGTTATTAGGCAGTAGCATCTACATAAGCAGTGTATAGTGGATATAAAAAGTGTACACACCCTGTTAAAATGATAGGTTTTTCTGATGTAAAAAAAAATGAGACCATGATAAATAATTTCAAAACTTTTCCCACCTTTAATGTGACCTATAACCTGTACAATTCAGGTAAAAAACAAGCAAATCTGTTAAGGGGGGAAAAACTATAAAAAATAAAAAAAATGTACAATAAGCTGGTTGCATAAGTGTGCACACCCTTAAACTAATACTTTGTTGAAGCACCTTTTGATTTAATTACAGCATTCAGTCTTTTTGGGTACACACCTGCCATCAATTAAAATGACTCTGACTAACCCCGCATAAAGTTCAGCTGTCACAGTAGGATTTTTCCTGATATTTACACAGTTGCATCCTCCAGCAAAAGCCATGGTTCGCAGAGAGCTTACAAAACATCAAAGGGATCTCATTGTTGAAAGGTATCAGTCAGGAGAAGGGTACAAAAAAAATTCCACGGCATTAGATATATCATGGAGCACAGAGGGATGTATGATGGAATCAAGCAAGCCCTTAGTCCACTGCAGAACAAGACTGCCCCCCCAAAGTCAACGCCAATAAACCTCTGCCCACTTTGGATGGACGTGATGCTGAGCCAATTCTGAAAGAACTTGAAGAAGCACTAGATGCACTTGCTGCTGGCAAAGCTCTAGGAAAGGACAGCATACCACCAGATATCCTCAAATGTGCCAAAGGTCCTTTCATCCATGAACTGCATGAGCTTTTCTGTCAGTACTGGAGGGAAGGAGCAGTCCCACAGGACGTGAGATGCCAATATCGTCACCCTTTACAAAAACAAAGACATGACTGCAATAACTGCTGTGGCATCTCACTGCTCAGCATTGTTGGGAAGCTGTTTGCATGTGTCATCCTGAAGAGACTTCAGGTCGTTGCTGACAGAGTCGACCCAAAGTCCCAGTGTGGCTTTTGTGCTGAGAGGTTTACTACTGACATGATCTTTTCTGTCAGGCAACTGCAAGAGAAATGCAGAGAGCAGGGGAAACCATTATACATTGCCTTCATTGGCCTTACCAAGGCATTCGACCTTGTGAGCAGAAGAGGACTCTTTGAAATCCTGAGAAAGATTAGATGTCCTGCAACATTGCTCACCATCATCAAATCATTTCATGATGATATGAAAGGAGCCGTTGTGTATGATGGCTCCATCTCTGAATCCTTCAACATACTCAGTGGAGTGAAGCAGGGATGCGTTCTAGCTCCCATGCTGTTTGGAATCTTCTTTGCAGTCATGCTGTAATACACCTTCAGAACAGTGACAGAAGGGATCTATTTGTGGAGAAGATCAGACGGGAACCTTTTCAGACTGTCTAGACTGAGAGCAAAGACAAAGGTGCAGTAGAAATGCATCAGAGACTTTCTCTTTGCTGATGATGTAGCAGTTGCAACCCACTCACAAGAGGAGCTCCAGTCTGCCATGTCATCCTATGCTGTTGCCTGCAATGAATTTGGCCTCACCATTAGCTTAAAGAAGACTCAAGTGATGGGACAAGGTGTTGATCAGCTTCCCTCCATCACAATTGCTGACCAGGAGCTGGAAACAGTCAATGAGTTTGTTTACCTGGGCTCTTTAATCTCTAACAATCTGTCCTTGGACAGCCAGATCAACAGACGCATTGGAAAGGCTGCATCAACCTTTGCCAGACTGTCCAAGAGAGTCTGGACCAACAACAAGCTCATGGAGCACATCAAGATCCAAGTGTACAGGGCCTGTGTACTGAACATACTGCTCTATGGCAGCAAATCTTGGACCCTGAAATCAAGGCAGGAGCAAAGACTCAATTCGTTCCACATGCACTACCTGAGGCATATCCTGGGAATCACTTGGAGAGACAAGGTCCCCAACAACATAATGCTCCAGAGGGCCAACATCACCTCCATGTTTGCCTTGCTGAAGCAGAGACACATGTGCTGGCTAGGACACATCTCCAGCATGTCAGATGGACGTATCCCTAAGGACCTCCTCTACAGAGAACTGGCATCTGGTCACAGACCAGTCAGCTGTCCTCAGCTTTGCTACAAGGACACTTGAAAACATGACCTCAAAGCTCTCACCATTGACATGAACTCCGGGCAGATGCTTGCAGCAGACAGGTGTACCTGGAAACTGGCAATGACAAAAGGTCTGTCAGTTTTTGAGGAGAGTCTCATGCAGGGAGCTGATGAGAAAAGAGCTGCCCGCAAATCTTGTCCTACAGCTGTCAGTGCTGCTACACAGTTCTGCTGTGCAAAGTGTGGAAGAGACTGCCATTCACGCACTGGACAACTGAAAGTGTTCCTAGGGCACACTCTCATGGTCCTCTGGGATCGACGGCTGCCTACTACTACACTTATGCAACCAGCTTATTGTGTTTTTTATTTTTTATGCTTTTCTCAGTAACTGATTTGTTTGTTTTTCAATACAGGTTATACAGGTACAGGTTATAGGTCACATAGGTGAGGTTATAGGTGGGAAACGTTTTGAAATTATTTATCATGGTTTCATTTTTATTACATCAGAAAAACCTATCATTTAATGGGGTGTGTACACTTTTTATATCCACTGTATGAGTTTTATTTATATGTGTACACACACACACACGAGGGTAAGTCAAAAAGTTCTAAGACAAATGAAAAAAATCTTTATTTATGAAAATAAAGCTATTTCTCTACATATCCTCCATTTAAGTCTTCTTCTGCAAGCGATGTTTCCATCGGAGAATTCCTTCTTTGTATTCCTTTTTTGAATTCTTTTGAAATTATAGCATCTGTCTTAGAACTTCTTCACTTACCCTCATTTATATAGGGTCATTCCATGCCAAATCAACAAGAGGTTATGCTCGACCATCTCAGATTTCAATGAAATTTGGAGGGCTCAGAGATACTATTAAAAGAAGTTAATCCCCAAAACCTGAGCTTCCTATCACCAATAGTTTCAGAGATACAGGCATTTGAATTTTTCGATTTTTTTGTTTTTTGCTCAAAACATACATATTTCAAAGTGCAATATAATCTTTATTATGCAAGATAGAAACCTGAAATTTTGCACAGAGAGACTCAATGTCTTGTACTACAAGCTTCAACTTAGAATTTCAATGGTCATTGTATATTAGATGGTGATTTTAACAAGGAAATTAAAAAGACAAATTTGCATTTTTAACTCATTCTGGAAGCTTGCCTGTGGCAGTAATGCTTAAACTAAGAATGTTATTCAAATCTACACAGAAATATCTACCAATTTCAGTTTTACCAAGTCTCCACTATTCCTAGTTTGTCTGTAATAGGGTTTTGAAATTCGCTGATTTCTAAAACATGCCATTTTCAGTAGCAAGAAATCCAATGTGGGATAGCAGTTAGGAACTTGTAAATTTTTTTCAGTAATCCCCAAGACCCATATTTTATATTTCCAAATGTTTGTTCTGTGTCTCTCAAGTATTTTTAAACTACAGGGGTTTAAAAAATCCATTTTCACCAAATTCGAATTTTTGATATATTTTCATATAACTGATATTTGAAGGTTAATAAATGCTTCAATAAGGCTCAAGTAGGTTAGGAGACATGTTTCTTCCTCAATTTTAAATAAAATTTCAATTAATGCTCAGTATTAATTATTTGTAAATTGATTTTAATCTAAGACTGTGTAACATTAGCAATCAATGACCAGCTATTGTGCACCAGTCAACAGCCAGCCTTATCAATATCAACACAGCACAATAGGTGACCTTTGATATCAGAACAGGTGGCTCATATCTTATAGTTTTAGAGTCTGTAAACTGCATACTTGTTCAGATAACATTATATTGCTTGGATTATATTAAATACATTGTAATACAGAGCACTGAGAAAATTTACCAATGTTATTAACTGAATGTGTTTCTTTGCAAGGATTGCATATTTTGAATAGTTGACTAGGGAATTTAATTGTAGTTCCTTTCAATTTGAGATCAGTATAAATGAGTTTGTTCTTAGACATCTAGAAATGGCTGAACTATAGGAATTGGACTAAAGAAAGATTCTGACTGCCATAAACTAACATACAACAGAAATTGTAAGTTAAGTGATTTATATGAAAAATGACTGACTTCTTTAGTTTATATATATATATTTACTGAAAAATGTGAAATGTTCATATATTATTTAGCTTATTTCAAAATGATAATATTTTTAAAAGCATATTTCTGTGACATGAACACAAGTAAAACGTTTCCTTATCTATACAAATCATTTAGTTGTATTTATCAGTCCTTAATCATCAATAAAATGGAAATAATATCAAAAATTCGAATTTGGAAAAAATTGATTTTTTAAACACCTGTAGCTCAGAAATACTTGAGAGACACAGAACAAAAACTTGGAAATATAAAATATGGGTCTAGGAGATTATTGAAAAAAATTTACAAGTTCCTAACTGCTATCCTACATTGGAATCCATGCTACTGAAAATGGCATGTTTTAGAAATCGGCGAATTTCAAAACCCTATTAAAGACAAACTAGGAATAGTGGAGACTTGGTAAAACTGAACTTGGTAGATATTTCTGTGTAGATTTGAATAACATTCTTAGTTTAAGCATTACTGCCACAGGCAAGCTTCCAGAATGAATTAAAAATGCAAAAAATGCAAATTTGTCTTTTTAATTTCCTTGTTAAAATCACCATCTAATATACAATGACCATTGAAATTCTAAGTTGAAACTTGTAGTACAAGACATTGAGTCTCTTTGTGCAAAATTTTAGGTTTCTATCTTGCATAATAAAGATTATATTACACTTTGAAATATGTATGTTTTGAGCAAAATGCAAAAAAATAAAAAAAATTCAAATGCCTGTATCTCTGAAACCGTTGGAGATAGGAAGCTCAAATTTTGGGGATTAACTTCTTTTAATAGTATCTCTGAGCCCTCCAAATTTCATTGAAATCTGAGATGGTCAAGCATAAATTTGTCAGATATTTGTTGATTTGGCATGGAATGACCCTATAGTATATTAAGTTATATTAATTTTATTTTATGTTTCTTTATAGGGCACTCTTTAATTGGGGCCCAGGTCTGCTGTGTGACCCCCACCATAATTTTGTTTCTTATTTTACTTTTTGAAAGTTTAATAAAACAAAACAAACCATGAAGACCACTGATGCTTTGTTATTGTTCAAAGAAATAGGCCAATACATTTTTCATAAAAGGAGAGATACAGTGGTGCTTGAAAGTTTGTGAACCCTTTAGAATTACTATATTTCTGCATAAATATGACCTAAAACAACATCAGGCTTGTACAGTTATACAGGGGCTAACACCATCTGGGCCTGCTGATTTTCCTGCATGGAGTCTCTTCAGCTGTCTTCTCACTTGCTCCTCGCTGATGATCAGTGTGGAGGTGGGGGAGGGATGAAGATGTTTCTGGGGGCGGGGTACTCAGCCAGGGGTCTGTTGAAGAGGTGCGACCAAGATCCTGAAATGGAGATGAGGTTGGGCAAGAAGATGCGGGGGAGGGGCGAGAATGTGAAGTGTGTGGTTGTAGCCATCCCGCAGAAGAGTGGTGGTGGTGAGTTGGGATCATGCCATCAAATCTGTTGAAATAAAGATTCAGCTCTTTTGCCGTTTCCACATTGCCATCCTCTCCTTCATTGCTGGTTGGCTTGTAACCAGCGATGGTCTTCATTCCACTCCACACCTCTCTACACCGGTGGGTAGACAGCAGGTGTGTTATGCTGCATGAGCAGCAGTTCAAATAGATGCAGTCTGCTGGCTTTATGTGCCTCAGAGGAGTCTTCTTTATTATTCCGCCCATGTTGTGCTATGCATCAGTTCCACTGGAAGCAAACCAGCCCCAGAGAATTTTAGCTTCTAGCAGAAAAAAAAAACCCCAGCACAGACATGTTCAGAACAACCAAATGGGTCCAGGCATGAAACATTACACTTTTTAAAATGACATTATAATTGTTATTTGTAGAAATGTGTGAGGATTTGGTTGGGAAAGGCGTCCGCCACCCTGAAACTCCACTCCAGTCCAGGTGGTGGCGCTAACGCGTCCAGTAGCTGCTTCTCCAACCGCTAGAAAACATTGGAGAAGAAAAAGGGGGGGACCCGCTGCTTCCATGAACCACATCAGCCCCTCGGTTTATTAAAATAAAAGCACGT
Source organism: Neoarius graeffei (assembly GCF_027579695.1). Classification (NCBI taxonomy): domain Eukaryota; kingdom Metazoa; phylum Chordata; class Actinopteri; order Siluriformes; family Ariidae; genus Neoarius; species Neoarius graeffei. The sequence goes on from NC_083586.1 coordinate 1,810,290, forward strand.
TATTGTGTCTGGCTCTGAAGATTTAAAACCCTGAGGTAAGTTAAACTGAAGGTCGAATCCCTAATACATCTCCACTTCACTGTTTTGGTGAACTCCGTTCAGTATGAAATAATGCCGTGTGCACTCTCGGTAGTGCACTACTTATCCACTCAGGAGAGAGCTGTAGTTTGGCTAACCTGCTTAGTTGTATGTTTAAAGTATTTAAATAATCTTCACTTAAATCACGTTATTTTTTTTTCTAAATTGCAACTTCCTCGCCATTCCAACTTTTATTTCTCAAAATTCCGACTTGATTCCTCACAGGCTTTTTTTCCCCCTCTTTTTTTAAATTTTATTTTATTTTAAATTTTTTTAAAGCCAATCAGGCAGCCTCACCCCCTCTGCAGTGTATTAAGCAGAAAGCTTTACACATTGAAAATGAAGATGGATGAAATCATAGGGGACTGTTTTAGGCATGGTTTCCCCAAACGAGAAATCTTGTTACTGGAAGAATCGTATGGTGTTGAGCTCTAAGCCTCTGATCCCTGGAGAGAGAGAGAGAGAGAGAGAGAACTCTGTCTAACGATGAGCTCTGGCAGCAACGAAACTTCTTACTTTAACTCAAGGCTAAAGGCCCAACTCGCAAAGCTCTGTGTTCTGTTTCCGCGCTGGTTTTATTCTTAAAGTTAAAGTGCCCAGGAGTGATTTGTGTCTGCACTGCTCTGATGCTTCTTTCAGGAGGTTGGTCTGCTCGCTGCGATTCTTCATCCGCCATGCTGTCTTCTGTTCACAAAACCAAAAAAAAGTTGCATCTGTAAAAAGTGTAGATTGTTGGCTGAGGGTAATCCTAATCGCGTCATAACTGATCATGATTTAGCTGAGTTCATGTGGAGAGTTTGGCCAACATTATTACCTCTGCCGAGGAGGTTGTGTATTCAGTGCAGTTTATTGTCTAATAAATTGACTATTTGTATAGTCCTTTTAACAATAGGCCACAACCAGCTTGACAGAAAAATACAGATTTTAATTATATGACTTAATTAGCACCCTGGTATAACGATGACACTCGCACTTTAAAACAGACCACTCGAAAATTGGAACGTAAATGGCGTCAAACAAAATTGGTAGCGTTCAAATTCGCGTGGAAGGAGAGCTTCCTGAAGTATAGAAAAGCTCTTAGTGCTGCGAGATCAACATATCTCTCCTCCCTAATAGAAGATAACAAAAATAATCCTAGATTCCTATTTAATACTGTAGCAAAATTAACCAGGAAAAAGACCACTATAGACACATGCACACCTACATTATGTAGTAGCAACAACTTCATGAATTTTTTCAATGACAAAATTGAGAATATCCGGCAAAAAAATTCTAGCTCCTAATTTAAGGTCAGGCAATTTAAGTAGCCCTGTCGTTAACAATATAACTATTATATCAGCAATTAGAATGTTTTACTCCCCTTTTACAGGGCTCGACATTAACAGTTGTCCGCTTGTCTGGGACAAGTGATAACTTACTTTATGTCGGACAAGTTCATCGTCTCAGTTACTTGTCCGATCGGACAAGTGCCAAAATACTCTGATATTTGGGTTACATATAAAATTTATCAGTTTATTCACACGATTTCCGAAGCATCTCACTCGACATATTGTTTTGATGAATCGCCGGATGTTTCTCTTCGGAAAGAGCGATGTGCACATGCGCAATATAGACCCCTTTCACATGACGTCACCGCGCTGCGAGATTTTGTTAGGCGCCATATTGGAAGACCAAGTACATGCACTCACAATATAAAACAAAGTACGAGCGAGAGTAAAGTGACACGATGGATGATAATTCTAGTTATGTGAGTACATTACCAGTTGCAGAAAGGGCATGGTATGTGGAGAAACTGGCTGTGATTGATGGGTTTGACCCATATGATAAGACTCGGGGCAAGGGAGAATGGAAACATAAGGAGGACCTGACACCAATTCTGCCATCTGTTTGCTACCCAGACATTGTAAACTATTTGTTGTTTACACCCAGTGCCTACACTCAGTGTTCGAACTATGCTGATATTTTCGGGGGGCCCCTTTTTTTTTCCCTTGGGGGTGTGTGTGCTTGCGCTTGTCTCGGAGCGCGGATCTCCAAACACATGAGAAGCCTATCTTATGCACATATCACGTGGACTCCACACCTCCACACACGCATCGCGTCTGAAGTCATAACTCATCAGGGGAAATCGTGTCCGCATTAGCATGTTCAAAAAACAACCCCGCGTCAACAATGATACCACATGCAAGGGAAAAAAAAAAAAACAGTCAGGCTACTCAACAACCAACCTGGCAGCAGCGAGCAAGCCCCAAACTAGAGGTCTGCGTGGGTCGGATTTTTCAGTCCCGCTCCCGCCCGCATTGTGCAGTCCCACTCCCGCCCGCAAAGAATTATGATTTTCAGTCCTGCTCCCGCCCGCCATATTTTGTCCCGCTCCCGCCCGCAAATCCCACATGATGCAGACGTTCGCGTTATTTCTCAGGAAAGTTCTTGTCTTGACACAGCGTGATGGTGCCCTGCCCCTACTTTGAGTGGATTTGAGCATAAATATCTACAGCTCACGTTTGTTATTGTTTACCTTATTTCTGAATTCAGCATGTAGTATCTCTAATAATAATAATTAGTGCTATCAAACGACTAAAATATTTAATCGCAAATCACACATTTTTATCACATGAGAAACCATTGTAATTCTCTGATCAGCATAAAAAAGTGAATGGGCTTGCTTTGTACCAATAATGAATTGATTTCCTGTTTGCGTTAGTCTATAACTTTAATCAGAGAGACATGTTACACAGTGACAGTAGGCTTGACTCAATGCTATCCCAGAAATCCTTCCTGTAATATGCAAATTTGGCCGCCTCTGATTGGACAGCCAAATTTGCATATTACAGGAAGGATTTCTGGGATAGCATTGAGTCAAGCCTACCATCACTAGTCACGTTTACATGCACGTCCAAATCGAGCTGCTGTTGGTAATCGAGCAAAGGGTCCCAGCAGGGGTGCCAGAGAAATCCAATCCTACATGCACAAGTGAAATCGGGCTATTGTGCAAGGTGCATTGTGCACCCGAGCCACACGTGGCGCTACACGCCCCATCGTGTTGGTACACTTCCGGTTGTCGTCATGAAGAAGAGCTATAGTGTTGCCAGATACTGCTGACGTTTTCCAGCCCAAAACATGTTCAAATCCGCTAAAATGCACTTAAAACCCCCAATCTGGCAACACTAGCAGTTCCGTGTTCAAGCTGTTAGGCTTGCTCTAACAGACTATGGCTACAAACTGTCCGGCGCAGACCACTGTTTTGTAAGACAACTTATTTTGCACAATAATATTTTTCTAAAGTCCATTTTTTGCTTACAAAAAAATATATATATTTTTTGCTTACAATTTAACTTATGTCTTAATAAACACACAAAAAGTTCAATTGTTTTGTTTTTATTGACATTCTTCAGATGTTGGACATATATACACACACACACACACACACACACACACAAATACAATGACTTGTTTATGTACACAATTCACAGCTATGCAACAGCTGTACAGATGTATTTGGTGATACAGTAAGTGAGCTAAATTTTAACAGTGCAAACAATGCCACAAAAAGAAAAGATTCATGCCGTTGTCATGATTCGTTGTCATGCCGACCGAGGCTGTTGTGTTTCCCGCTTGTGGTCTCGTCACTCGTCACTTCCGGAAGTAGCTCGATAGGGTATACATGCACAAAGTAGCTCGGCAGAAATCGCATAAACTAGGTCGTGTAGCTCGATTCCGAGAAATCAAGTTCGGTTCAATTTCAGCCGAATTAAGGTGTATACATGGCATTTTGAACTTCGATTTCAGTCGAGCAACGGCAGAAATTCGATTCTCTCTATGTGCATGTAAACGTAGTGACTGTGTAACCTATCTCTCTGGTTAAAGTTGTAGACTAACGCAACAAGTAAATCAATTCACTCATGGTTCTCTTGCTAGCTGGGTGTGAACTGCGAGTCATTAGAGTGATCAATGGCAAGTTTAAAATGCTATTTCTCACTCAATTCGGCAATCTGACTTTCTCTGCAAATTTAGGCATCTTAAAATGTTTTTATTAATGCCAAATAAAATATCCAGCACAAATTATATATGATAGACATAAATTAATAATTTATAAATTTTATTTCAAGCACGTTTTTAGTTAGTGGGATTACAGCTTATCACCGCTCCCACCCGCGCGCGCATATGTGCACTTCCGGTCCCGCCCGCGCCCGCAATGAGCTTTCAAAATTTGTCCCGCGCCGCACTGCTTTGCGGCGGGTCCCGCGGGACTCCCGCGGGAGTGCAGGGCTCTACCCCAAACCATCCTAAGTTATTATTAAATTGTAGAAGTCTGGGAGGCTTGCTCCTCATACAGTTATCAACTTGGGGCCAATTTAGCATGTTTTAAATCTGAATTTCTTGCGTTTGCTTACCTCAAAGTGTCCGCAGATCATGCACAGACTTATCCATTATATCCACAGTTTTTTGCCAAGTCTCACACAGGTTTCTTTCAAGTCTACTGTTGGGCCAATAAATCATAAATAAAACAGCTCAGATTTGTTTGTTTAAGTCGTTTGCCACTCCACTTTATTCTCGTGGGTTCACATACCGCTGCCGTTATTATCCCCTTATCACGAGTTTGTTGGTCTTCCAAAATGGCGCAGGGTCTGTTTACTTCCGGTTTCGGGTGACATCAGTGAAAGGGGTCTATTCCGCTCGCGAAACCGGCCAATACTGCTTCGTGTATTTGAGCTGAAAAGTAAACGGTCGTTAACCAGACCCTCCAAGATTTCGCGATGTTGCGATTTGCAACTTCAACGCAAATTCAACCAATCCCCGTGAATTCAGGGCGGTGTTGCAATTATATCCAATCACCTCAACTTTCCCGCAAATTTGACCAATCGTTGGCGTCGTCTTGAGGTGACGTTGACAAACCACCTTCCGCCTTACTTCCGTGTTTCCGTTCAAGAGAAGCAGCATGTGCAAGTCAGTGTTTATATAGGCTTAAATTCTGTTACTGAAAGTGTTATGTTTACAGTGAAGGACTGTGTGCACTTTACATTACATTATTTTTTTTTACTTAATACAAGAAATTAATGGATGCCAACATTTTTGCCAAAATGATATTTTATTTTCCATTGTTTAGGCAGCTTCAGCATCATACTGAGGTTCTGTTAAAATTTTTTTCTTCTATGAAGCCTGAGCCATTTATTTTATTAGTTTATAATTATTGTTTAATTTAGTCTTCAGGAGAGACTGCCTGCACACAGTACTAGTATTAATAGTTTTTTTCTTACATGAAAGCTGAGGCATTTATATTATATTTTAAGGTAACTTCATGTTGTGCTGTGAGGTTCTATGCACTTTAACTTTTGAACCAACAGGTGCATTTGGATAAGTAAAGCCTATTTTTCTGCATTTTTGTAGTCCTGGTAATCTTTTATATTGGTAAAGTTGTTTATAGGACCATTTCTCAGTGTCTTTGTTTTTTTAATTAATAGTTTTTCAGTAATAACTTAATATTTAACATATCACTCAATTTTAATCACAAAAAGAGAAAATCGCAACAATTTCTCGCAACTTTCACTTCCTCCTGCAATGTAATTGCAACAAAAACCTAAAAAACACCGCAACTTTCATCGCAACCATTAAATACCATACAGGAGCCACAATGAATAATTAGACAACAATAATTAATCAGTGGAGGATATATTTTCAAAGTTAATAATTTAAAAATGAAAATATACTGTATAATTTTAATTTTCTGGTTTTCAATTTCTCATAAATAAATTAATGATTGATGGAGTCCAATTTTTTTCTGCAGTGAATAGATTGTGTAAAAATAATTCTGGTGAAATTAGTTTATTACAAATAGTTTTTGTGGGTTTTTTTTTTTCTCAAATATTTCTTCGGACAAGTCAACTTCACATTCGCACAAGTAAATTTCCTTTCAACTTGCCCGACAGGATAAGTGGTTTCAAAAGTTAATGTAGAGCCCTGCCTTATACCCCTTTTCCACCAAATCAGTTCCACGGCTGGTTCGGGGCTGGTGCTGGTTCACAACTCGTTCAACTTGCGAGCCAGCTGAGAACCAGTTTGCTTTTCCATAGCTCGGGGTGCTAAGGGGAGCCACGTCAGTTACGTCGCTGTATATGTCAGTTACGTCGCTGCGTTTGCATAAACCTTGGCGCGACTATCGAAGCAACAACAACACGGAGAAGAAGAAGCAGCAACAACAATAATGGATTACTTCGCGTTTGTACAGCTGCTGCTTCTCGTTGCTTAAAAATGGCAACCTTTCGCGGTCTTGCTATTGTTGTTGGTCTTAACAACTCCCCGCACCCCCCCCCAAACGTAAGCGGTTCTTTCTTCTGGCCCAGCAAAGAGTTGGTGCTACCCTGGAACTGTTTTTTCTGGCCCCAGAGCCAGTTCTTTGTCAGTGGAAACAGAAAACCTGGTTCCAAACTAAGCATTGGTCCCGAACCAGCCCTGGAACTGCTTTGGTGGAAAAGGGGCATTATGCCGCTTTTCCACTACAAACGCGGCTGAGTCGGGCTGAGCCGTGCCGTGCTGAGTCGGGCTGAGCGGGGCTATTGGAGTTGCATTTCGACTACCACCGCGCTGAACCGTGCTGGCTGGAAGTGGGTGGACACATTGGGTGGAGTTAGCGAAAGTGGGTGGACATCACGTGATGTCGTTAAGCGGCGCAAACAGTGACATCAGTGATCTTTTAAGCGGTAGTCTCACGACCCGGATAGTAAACAATAAACACAGAGGACATGGAGTCGTTAGTGTTGCTGGTCTTGGTGCTGTGGCTTGTTGTCACCGACAACGCCAACAGATACTGGCAAGAGCGTATAGATGAGGCGAGGTGCATAAGGCTCCAGAAATTCTCGTAATTCTTCTTCTTCCGGGTTTACGGTGTTTACAGATCCCAGCGTGCTCGCGGGGCGTGTGTGGGCATGTGAGGACACTCCTCCTCACCAATCAGTGCACAGGGGAGTGTCTCCTCATGCCCCCAGCCTCACTCAGCTCGGTTTGGCTCGCTTCAGCCCTACTTCAAAACCGTGTGAGTTTTGGGTGCTAAGCAGGACTGAAGCGAGCTGAGTCGTGCTGTTTTGAGATAGTTGAAACGCGAGCCGTGTCGGGCTGAAGCGAGCTGAAGTGAGCTGAAAAAGGGTAGTGGAAAAGGGCCATTAGAGAAATTGAACTACTTTCGTTAATCTCCACATCAAAATCCTCAACTTGTATACTAGCTCCCTTACCTACATGTCTATTCAAACAGACAATACCTGAAGTCAAGTTTATTTGTATAGTGCTTTTAACAATAAACATTGTCGCAAAGCAGCTTTGCAGAATTTGAACGACTTAAAACATGAGCTAATTTTATCCCTAATCTATCCCCAATGAGCAAGCCTGTGGTAACGGTGGCAAGGAAAAACTCCCTCAGATAACATGAGGAAGAAACCTTGAGAGGAACCAGACGCAAAAGGGACCCCATCCTCATTTGGGCAACAACAGACAGCATGACTATAACAGTTTTAACATGAAGACAGTTTCGTTGATGATGTAACTCTTCATTGATGGAAACTTGAGTGCAAAACTGTTCATGACAACTGCAGTCCTAAAGTTAGCAAGTCAACTGTAGTCCTCAGCCATAAAAGCATTACTGTAAGAGTCCAGAGCGTCCTCCAAGTGTGACTTTCAACTGTCCTCATGGGGCCATCCTCCACAGGAGCGATGCAATGAGACTCCAACCAGACACAGGGCACCAGGATGGATCAAGCAGGTCCGAGGAGCAGAAGAGGTCAGCATCTCGATCCCAGGACCGACATGTAACTCAGAGGGACAGATTTTGGGGGGAGGGAGAGAAAACACAGGTTGTTAGGTATGCCCAGTGTCACCTGAATAAGTATAGGCAACAGGTGTCAATGTCTAAAAATAACACAAGTATTAAGTCTGTGTGGTAGGCTCGCAGAGATGAGTCTTGACATCATGCATAATACACAACAATGGCATGTTAATATGGTTAAAAAAATATCATTACCTGCTCTGGCTGGATGCTTGATTGGGTGATGGGAGCACACTCCTCAGCAATGAGACAGTTGGAATTATAGATCAGAGTGAGTGCAGGCAGATGGGACCCTTAGGGCTGGCCAAGACAATTCAGTTACAATTCACCGGGTCTGGGACATGCGACAGAATGTCTGACGGCTGATTCCCTGCAGGCTACGAGAGCCAGTCGAGGTCTCCACCAAAAGATTTGGGCCATTTTCAAAAAATTGTACCAATTACGGTAAAGAAATGAGAAATTTTTTGTCACTCTTTCTTTCTATAAATGTACAAAAAGATTGCAGATTGATTAAAATCAAGTCCTACTAATCAGCAAAGCTAGATTCCTATTTTTATAAAAAAATTAATTTTTCTGAAATTGTGGCTTTCTTTACCGTTACCATACCCAAAAAGCTTTTATTATATTTCATCTGGTACACAATGACTTAAAATATTTTAAATTCAATTCTATTTGGCCTGGAAATCTAGAAAAAACAGACATTTATGCATGATTTTCTCTTTACCGTTACCAAAGTTTCTTTACCGTTACTAGGAATGGTAACGGTAAAGAAAGTATATGGTAACGGTAAAGGTGTCTCATTCTCTTACAACACAGCATGACAGTTATGCTTTCAAATAATTGCTCATATTTCATCACTCAAACTTAATCAGCAACTACAAACATCACTCTTATTTTTCTTATTAAATAAGATTTTCTTATTAAATAAGATAAAAACTTCAGTATGAAAATTTAGAGGTTTTTATTGTCTATGCAGTTATGTGAATCATTTTTCAATTAAACCCCTCTGTTCTGATGAGAAACTGAAAAATAAGTGAAAACGACGACTACTTTACCGTAATTTGATCACTGATGTCTATAAGATGATATGTGCATCACGGTAAAGAAAGTATATTTGTGTGACATGAGTCATTAATGAAATGTTTTGCTCACCTTTCAGCCTCCACTGCCTCAAAAAAATTCAAAATGGAGTCCCAACATCCTGGCACTTCAGGATGTCGAACAGCTCCCTCTTTAGCAAGCACTAGGAACTAATTATTTTCAAAAATGTTTTTGAGTAACGGTAAAGAAACTAAAGTAACAACAATATTTTTTGAATTTATAAAAAAAAAAATCAGATAATGTACTCAATACTTTTGTTTAAACACCTAATTAGTTATTTTTGTGAAAAATAAAATTTACTCCTGAGTAAGTTCAAGAATGTAAGATATATTTATGAATAATTAGTTTTTGCATTGGTAATGGTAAAGAAAAATTATAACACATCACTCTTATTTTTCTTATTAAATAAGATAAAAACTTCAGTATGAAAATTTAGAGGTTTTTATTGTCTATGCAGTTATGTGAATCATTTTTCAATTAAACCCCTCTGTTCTGATGAGAAACTGAAAAATAAGTGAAAACGACGACTACTTTACCGTAATAGGTACATTTTTTTTTGAAAATGGCCCATTTCCTGTTGACTCCATGTAACTCAGAGGGACAGATTTGGGGGGAGGGGGGAGGAAAGAGGAAGAGAAAACACAGGTTGTTAGGTATGTCCAATGTCACCTGAATAAGTAGGAACAGTATACATATTGCACTGAGTACAAGCACTGAAGTAATTGAACTGCTTCTAAAAATAATAAATTTCTTCAGGTTCATGGTTGGCTATGTACCCAAATCCTTTAAACTTGCAGTTATCAAACCCCTGATTAAAAAAACCTGGCACTGATCCCTGTCAGCTGTCCAATTACTGGCCAATATCAAACCTCCCCTTTATCTCCAACAGCCTAGAAAAAGCTGTGGCCCAGCAGTTATGCTCATATTTACATAGGAATAACGTCCATGAAATGTATCGGTCAGAATTTAGACCTCATCATAGCACTGAGACAGCTCTGGTTAAAGTAGTAAATCAGGGTTTCTCAAACTTCTTTGCTCTGGGGCCCAGTAATGTTAAGGCCTCTGCATGCTCTTGCGACAAGGCTTTCGCAGACAGCTTTTCGCAGACAGTTGTAATTTATCGTTGAGCGGGGAGTAATAGGCGTGCGTGATGTTATTCACTGCCACAACGCAAGGGGGCGCGAAGTCGCGAAATCGCTAGGAGTAGTTGGTGGGTGCGGTTAGTAGAGTGTTTATCCTCCAGTTACTTATAATGACTAGAACTGGAGTCATATAGATGTACGTACTTCCTCGATCAACCGCTCTTCGTGCTGCTCCATCTTCGCTCGTGTTTTTAAAAATGGCGGTCGTGAAAACAAAACAAACCGGGAAAGTAGGGAAGCGGAAGTGCGTGTACAGCGGATGTAGAGTGGACCAATCAGAGCCCTCTTGTCTGCGATGCTGTCTGCGAGGCTTCTGCGGTGGTCACAATTTTTGGGAGGTGCGCGCAGAGCATCTGCGAAGGTGGGGGGGCTACGCAGACGCTATCTGCGACGCCGTCTGCGAGGACTGCGTTGTCAGCATAAATTGGCCTTTAGGCCTTGGTGCCTACGCCTCTGTGCACCCCCCTAAATCCCCCCCCCACACACACACACACACACATCGTGTGCGCCTCCATAGATGGATGGATGGATAGATGCATACATACGTAGTTTATTATTATTATTATTATTATTCATTTTATTTTTTTTGTTAATAGTACTTGTTACAAGTAGCAGGCTTATACCAGCATAACAATATTTTGGCTAAATAAGACCTAACAGGAGTGCATTGGCAGAATTGTAGAAAACTGCCAAATGACCAGTAACTGTCCAAAGATATGCCATAATAATAATTTATTATTATTATTATTATTAGTAGTAGGCCTATTATTATTGCTTAGGCCTAAACTATTATTAAACAAGGGAAACTAACAAAAGTGCTTTGGCTTTGAGATTATTGCCAAATTACAAATTATATGTAGGCCCAATAATTTGACTATTATTAATAACCTATTATTACCATTTGCGTAAGAACTATTAAACCAAGATTTTTTTCTTTTACTTTTGTGTTTTAGATTTTTTTTTTTTAAACTACATCTTTGAACTTGAAGCACTGCCAAACAGTGCCTCAATAACATATACACACTTTTATAAAAAGGTCTACCAGAAACATGGGACCTCAAACCGAGAAACCTAAAGACCCACTGTAGCCCTAATACTGACTGATTACACAGTCCCAGTATGAAGAAGGGTGAACTGAACGTAGGCTACGTGCTGACTTTTAACCTCAAATGACAGGCCCAGTCACCCACAGAGATTTGGTAAAAGTCAGCATTCTAATGCGAAGGATGTGCCTGCTTTCTCACCACTAACAGGTCGAAACGAGGAAGACAGGATGACAAGGCCACTCGGAGTGTGTTTTCTGAGTTGAGCCTGTTTTGGTATTTTGTCTTTGTGGCTGTCAAATGTGAAAATGCGGTCTCGCAGAGGTATGTTGAACGGAAAGGCATCAGTGTTTTCACTGCCATCTCACTCAGCTGGGGATATTCATCGCAGCATGACAGCCAGAATTCAGACAGAGAAAGTCGACCAAATCTCGACTGCAGACCAGCATCGCACGAAAGCTCCAGAAGTTTATCCTGCACCACAGGTGGCAGAGCGCTTGTTTCTGGGTTGGTGAACGGATCTCTTACCCATTGCTTTTCCATGAGATGGGATTTTGAGGGGAAGTATGACTCAACATGATGCAGTGTTTCGGTAAGGTGTTGCGCGATCACTGCCGGCACCTGCCCCAAATCCACACCTTCATCAGCCAGAGACGACAGACAGCCGAACATGTCAAACACACCTCTATTAACTCTGTAGGTCCAGACTGAGAGCTTCTTTTTGAAAGTCATGATTTTATCATTGGCTTGAAAAATGTCACACGCTTGGCCTTGGATCGACAGGTTTAGCATATTGAAATGGTCCAGGATGTCAGAAAGATAAGCTACCTTTATAAGCCAAGACTGATCTCGCAGGTGATCGGCAAGATTGGACCATTTATTTGTCAAGAATGCCTCAACCTCATGCCTCAACTCGTACACTCTGTTTACCACTTTACCCCGTGACAGCCAATGAACCTCAGAGTGCAAGAGCAGATGAACATGATCTGCACCCATCTCATCACACAGAGCTGTAAATAGACGGGAATTTGTCGGTTTGGCCTTAATGAAGTTTGCTATTTTGACCACTTGATTTAAAACTTCATGAAGCTCTGTGGACAGGCGTTTAGAGGCAAGTACCTCTCGATGAATAACACAGTGTGTTGCCTGCACTGATGGTGAAATGGCTTTTACCCAAGCAACAACTCTGTTGTGCCTGCCAGTTATAGCCGCTGCCCCATCTGTGCAGACACCGACACAATGCCCCCATATCAACCCATGCCCAGAGATGTACCCATCAAGCATACGGAATATTTCTTCAGTGGTTGTGGTCCCTGGAAGCACCTTACAAAACAAAAAATCCTCATGAAACCGGCCCTCATGAGCATATCTGATGTAGACCAGAAGCATAGACAAGTTCAAGAGATCTGTGGTCTCATCCAATTGAATGGCAAACCAGTCAGATGACTTTGCCCTTTCTAAAATTTGCATTTCGATGTCTGCCGCCATATCGTCAATTCGACGACAGATTGTCATTTGACAGAGGAATCTCTTTTACTCTGGCTGCAGCAGCCGGACCTAACACCTCACTACAAGCAGTAACAGTTCAATTCTCTGTATGTCCTGCACATATGGCATTATTGATAATAAAGTTGACTTGAACTTAACAATCGAAGGCATAATTAGCTTCTCCTCAGTTGTGAAGGGTGCCTGACATTTTGGAAATGTGGTGTGAAATCATGTATGATGCCTTTGTTAGCTTTTCATTCTCGGTCAAATTACTTTTCAACACTTTAGTTTGGGTGGCCAATTCATCACGTTTTCTTCTGAAAAAATCCTGATTTATCCTTGAGATGCGAATGTTTAGTTTCCAAATGCTGGCGTAATTTGGATGGCTTCATAGCATTGTTGCTGAGCATGGTTTGGCAGATAACACAGATTGGTTTCAGGGGACAACTATCACTTGAAATAAAGCCGAATTGTATGTATGAAGGGTCGTAATTGCGAGTGAATGGGCGATTGTTTTTTTGCCTCTGGCTCATATTGTGTATCTGCACTGTCAGCTGGACGCTTTCCAAGGAAAGAGTCAAAAGTAGTTTGCTTTGAACATGCCATGATATTGCTCTCATAAAGCGTGTGTGCGTGAATGACTGGACTTGGGACAGAATGAATGAATAAGTGCAAATGTGCAACCTCGCGCGGGCGGGAACGCTTAACATTCTAGAATGGGGGGGCGGGACTTATGCTACGTGGCACACAATGACAAAAGCACTGAGAGCAGAGCCAACCAATTGATCTTCTACATAATCTGATTGACAGTGACCAGTAGTTTGAAATTATAATACTGACTACTAGTGCAGAGGCAGGCTTGCGGACCAACGGTAATCATCTCACGGACCGGTACCGGTCCACGGCCCATAGATTGAGAAACATTGTAGTAAGTGACCTACTGTTGGCGTCTGATCAGGGCTGTGTCTTGCTGCTTGTGTTACTTGACCTTAGTGCAGCATTTGATACCATTGATCATTCCTTTCTTTTCGATAGACTAGCAAATGTTGTGGGAGTTAAGGGAACGGCCCTCTCCTGGCTCAGCTCTTATTTAACTGATCGCTGTCGGTGTGTTGATGTAAATAGTGATTTTTCTAGACGTACTGAGGTAAAGTTTGGTGTTCCACAAGGTGCTGTCTTAGGCCCACTGCTTTTTCAGGGGCTTCAAAGTTTGGGAGAATAGCAGGGTACAAATAATTTACAGCAGGGTGCAAAATGGTAAAATGTCTGCCAGCGGCAGACATAATGCACGCAAAGTGTCCAGGGATGGATAGATAGATAGAGATATGCAAGTACGAATTTTTCATGGGGCGGGATGGTTTGGAACAGGCCATCTAAAATTGGGATAACATTTACCCTGGACAGGTATTTGAGGTGGGTCGTCTAGCTTAAGCTTGATTAGCGTTGTTACGCACGCCAGTGTTTCCCACAGAAATTTTGGAGACTATGGGGGCAAGCCATGGGGGAGGCGCGGGGGTTGTTTAAAATTGAGTGATATGTTAAATATTAAGTTATTACTGAAAAACTATTGATTAAAAAAAGACACTGAGAAATGGTCCTATAAACAACTTTACCAATATAAAAGATTACCAGGACTACAAAAATGCAGAAAAATAGGCTTTACTTATCCAAATGCTCCTGTTGGTTCAAAAGTTAAAGTGCATAGAACCTCACAGAACAACATGAAGTTACCTTTAAATATAATATAAATGCCTCAGCTTTCATGTAAGAAAAAAAAAACTATTAATACTAGTACTGTGTGCAGGCAGTCTCTCCTGAAGACTAAATTAAACAATTATAAACTAATAAAATAAATGGCTCAGGCTTCATAGAAGAAAAAAAACAATTTGAACAGAATCTCACAGTATGATGCTGAAGCTGCCTAAACAATGGAAAATAAAATACCATTTTGGCAAAAACGTTGGCATCCATTAATTTCTTGTATTAAGTAAAAAAATATGTTGCCAGATACTGCTGACGTTTTACAGCCCAAAATATGTTCAAAACCCGCCAAAATGCACTTAAAACCGCCCAAATTGGGCGGAAAACCGCCCAATCTGGCAACACAGGTGGCAGTAATGGCTGCACTCATGTCGAGGATGTAAACACAATCTGGCAACACAGGCGGCAGTAATGGCTGCACTCATGTCGAGGATGTAAACACAGTTGACGCGGCAACGGACATGCATGACATAGTGGATGTAATTTACGTTCACAACTTTTTTTGCTGTCAGAAATATTTAATATTAAATTTTGTGACTCGACTGACAATAGCCGGCAGCATAACAAGCCATAGCCGGCGATTTGCCGCCGGTGACCGGCTACTTTTGAGACCGCTGCTTTTTTCTTTATACATGTTATTTCTGGGTAATATTATTCGTAACCATGGTATTAGTTTCCACTGTTATGCTGATGACACACAGTTGTATGTTTCTGCAAAACCAGATGAGACACCAGCTTTATAGAATTGAGGAATGTGTAAAGGACATTAGACACTGCATTGTTCTCCACGGGCCCTTATAACGTGGCGGTGCGCCACTTTAAAATTCTGGCCCGCCACCCTTCCTGTGGCCAAAAAAAAAAAAAGAGTAACTTATCTAGATCTATCCTTGCGTTACACTACACCGCACTACATTACACTATACTGACACATAGTAACGTTGGAAGCTACAAGCTGCAGCTAGCCAGCAGCTAAATAACTTTGCTGGTGTACACGCAGGTTGTTTGTAGCGTTATCGTCTTTTCTGACCATACACAGTTACAATAATCATATAACAGTGCGCACACACACACACACTGGTTAAGTTCAGGTCTTTTATTTTATGTATCTGTGATTGTGTAGGCGAAAGCTGCATTTTCCCGCTGCTTCACTGTGTTTGTTTACTGCAGGACTTCCGTGTTCCTGGGTCAAAGGACCCGAACTACGGAGGCCGGGGTGGCTTTGTAGTGCCAGTCTCGGGCACGCGTACCAGCTCTTGCATGGATTGTAGTAGTTTCACCCAATTAACATTTAATTATGTGTATTGTAAAAAATGTATGCATTTATTGTAATTGGGCGTTTTGTTTATGAATTATAGAGATTATTGGGATGCACTTAGACCTGAAATTGTTAAGTAAATGTATGGTTTATGCGATGTTTGTAATATAAAGTAATTGGTATCTTCCAGTGTGTGAGGACAGGCCTGTCATGTCATAGGGTCATGGGCATTGTCTGTTATGTAGTAGTCCTGTAATGTGCATGTCATCATGTCATCAGGCGATGCAAACATAGTGCAATACAATATTCTGTTTTGTAGACAAAGTTTTTTTTTTTTTTTTAAATAATTACTTGAACTTTTATTTTATTATTATAACTTTTGTGTTAAATTTCTGCTGCTACATCTTGTATTAAAAGTTCTGTCTTTGGCCATTGTCCATCATTGTCACATTTAAGAACCTACGTGACACAGATATACGAGGGCATTCTACAGTTAAAACAATAGAAATTTTACAGGTGCATCAGTCTCAACTGAAATGTCACTGTAATGAGTCTCACATTGACAATAAAGATATGTACAGTAAGTGTGTTAATTTTTTGTAAAATGATTTTAACAATGATTTAGCATTTCCTATCCATTTATTGGCCAGTTTCACTGTCAAAAAGCCCAAAGTCCATCAGCTTCAGGGGGGCAAACCCCCGCCTCCACCTTTTATTTTTGAAAAGTGGAGAACCCTGCACTGGATGCTTATTAATTTCCTTCTGCTTAAAGGGGAACTGAAGGCAATTTTTTTTTTTTTTAATTATCAAAATTCTATTTCTCATTTTATAAAATGTAGGAATGCATTTCTGACAGCTATCTTGTCACTGCTATAGCAAGTTATGAATGTTTGAAATATGCCATGTAATATATCAGTCCATATGTCAAAGCAATGGCTGTAAACGAGATTCACCGAGACCTGTGCGAAACTTATGAACGTCCAGCGGAAATCAAAGTGACCAACATCTGCCAATGTTGTCAAAAGACATGCTCCCGCCTTCGAATGCTGACGTAATCAAGCCGGAAGTTTTCCCTGTCCGAAATCGCTCCCTACTAGTGCTGTCTGAAATCTTAGTGACGATTATGTGGGAAATGCGCTCGGTATAAAATGTATTTATCACAAAAAACATACATGTATTTATTATTTTGAAAACCCACCAGCCACCTGATCTGGCACATTTTAATTGTGCGACAGTAATGAGGTAAATACCAGTGCGACGGACTAGTCCTTATCCTGTTGTCTTTACAACTCTTCTCAGTTGGTTCGAAGTAGGGA
Source organism: Neoarius graeffei (assembly GCF_027579695.1). Lineage (NCBI taxonomy): Eukaryota > Metazoa > Chordata > Actinopteri > Siluriformes > Ariidae > Neoarius > Neoarius graeffei. Next base: position 1,827,284 of record NC_083586.1, read on the forward strand.
TGTTAACTGATGACTGTTTGACCGATGGTTGACCGAATCAATGTCAACTGGTTAATTTTTTTTTTTGGTTGTTGGTTTAAAAAAAAATCAATCGTTTTGAAGCTGCCGATTGTGGAGCAGAGAACCTGGAATACTGTGTTGTAAATGCTTGGGGCATGCCATGTGGTGTAAGGACGACAGCTGACCAATCAGAAACACCCATTCAGTCATGTCCCACCCTCCCGCCCCAGTTGAAGACAGCTGCTACTTGGCGAAAGAAAAGTCTCAGTGTTGGATTACATTTTACTACGATGTTAACCAGGTACGTAACATCAAGGAAATTCTTGACTATCAAAGAAACAAGAACACGGCACATGAATGAAGTCGATGGTTGATTAGTCTGGTGAATATTAATGTCAATGTAATAATAATACACAAGATCTGAACTAAAACCTGGTTACTCACTGATGTTACTTAGCATCAGACAGTTGCTATATTAGCTTAGCGGCTAATCAGCTCAGCTCCAGCTATCCCATTCCCAATGGCTGTGCACAATTAGCAGCCATGTAACCGTAATATCAGTAGCTGGAAAACAATTGCAGTATGAGGTCTCTGTGGCTCACTTCGAAGAAAAGTGCCTAGTCCGTAGCAGTATGCAATATCAACACACAGCCTACTGCAGTTAACTGGAAACACCAGGGGCCGTATCGCTAAAACGTCCTATCTTCAATGAAAAGTTAAGATGGGACAAGTGTACGATAGGATTGTTTTCAATAGGCTACTCAATGCAAGCACCGGTAGTGACTGAGCTAAAGCTTGCCGCTTAGAAAATGACGGCAATTTATTGAGAACATGTTCACACTGATATTTTTAATGCCAAGTTGCAACTGAACAAAAGTGCGTGCCCCTTGCTGACATGGCCGCAGACACAGACCCGGGTGGAGAAGGACAAGGAGGAGGGGTCGAGGGGGGATTTCACGCTTCTCACGATGTCTCTAAGCTGGAGCCATTTGTCCTCCGCTCCAATACAAACCCCTTGACATCAGTGCTGCGTTTGACTAAATGTTTCGCGCTGTAGAAAAGGTAATGTGAGTGGAGGGCAGCGACTGGGACTGAATGTGCGGATGCTCGCGGTTAGATTTAGAATAGATTCTAATAATTCCAATTCTAGAATTTTAAACTCATAGGTTAACCGACTTTAACCGGCTAATGAGGCTCGGTGGTCGGTCAAGATTTTTTTTTTTAGTTTTCGCCATCCCTAGTTCAAAGTCATATGGAATAATCTGTGTGTCACGTATGCGAGGGAGGCGGATGTATGTGCAGAAGTATACAGTTTAATAAAGTGCAGGAAAAAAAACAATCCAAAATGACAGGCTAGATCAAAAACAAGAATACAGACAAAAAGGTTGGTTGAGGTGCAAATAGTACATCAAAGGGTAAGCGTACATCAAAGGGACCATACAAACTACATTCAACATGGCTAAGGCTGCACGGTGGTGTAGTGGTTAGCACAGTAGAACGAGAAACTGGCACAAGGATTGTGAAACAGGAAATCAAGACAATGGGTAGAAAGGCTTGGTAATGCATATTATAATACTTTGCGACGCAAATGCATCAGCGCAGTCCTTAAATAGGCAAACACGCAATTCCTTAACTGAGCTCAGGTGCACCTTATTCTTGGCGTGCGTGCTGGAGTCCACTCGGTGCGCACAGCCTGAGGCGTGCCTTCAGGTGCATGCGCCACAGCGCGCAGGACTGACACTCCATCACTGATGAAGCTGGCAAACCTCGAAATTAATCTAAATTGGAATATCACGATCTGGCCACTGTGTAAACAATTTTCAAAATGGCGGTGCTGACACTTCACGTTTGAAGTCTCGCACAAGTCTCGTGAGGATTGCGCAGATACTGTAAGTGACGCCTGCTGTGGACCATACAAACTACATTCAACATGGCTAAGGCTGCACGGTGGTGTAGTGGTTAGCACAGTAGCCTCACAGCAAGAAGGTTCCGGGTTCGAACCCAGCGGCTGGCGAGGGCCTTTCTGTGCGGAGTTTGCATGTTCTTCCCGTGTCTGCGTGGGTTTCCTCCGGGTGCTCTGGTTTCCCCCACAATCCAAAGACATGCAGTTAGGTTGACGTGGGGCGGCCTTTGGCTGAGGTGCCCTTGAGCAAGGTACCTAACCCCTAACTGCTCCCTGGGCGCTGTAGTATGGCTGCCCACTGCTCTGAGTGTGTGTGCACGTGTGTTCACTGCTTCAGATGAGTTAAATGCAGAGGATGAATTTCACTGTGCATGTGACAAAGGTTTCTTCTTCTAAAAAACAAAAAGGCTGATGAGTATAATATAATCTGCCAATACCAGTCACGATATAAGGTTAATAAAACCGAAAACGTAATTGAATAACGTTAATTAAGAAATAAAGCAAGTTTAAAAATGACTTCAGTTCCCCTTTAACTCTGACAAGAGGTACTTGTACTAGGACCACATGCGGCTAGAATTAGGTTTTCTGATTGTACTGGGGTGGGACGTCTGAGCGCAGGTCTTGCCACCGCACCTTCAAACATTTTCTAGGGGAAACACTTATTTATGAGAAATTGAAAACCAGAAAATTAAAATTATACAGTATATTTTCAATTTTAAATTATTAACTTTGAATATATATCCTCCACTGATTAATTGTTGTTGTCTAATTATTCATTGTGGCTCCTGTATGGTATTTTTAATGGTTGCGATGAAAGTTGCGGTGTTTTTTAGGTTTTTGTTGCGATTACAGTACATTGCAGGAGGAAGTGAAAGTTGTGAGAAATTGTTGCGATTTTCTCTTTTTGTGATTAAAATTGAGTGATATGTTAAATATTAAGTTATTACTGAAAAACTATTGATTAAAAAAACAGACACTGAAAAATGGTCCTATAAACAACTTTACCAATATAAAAGATTACCAGGACTACAAAAATACAGAAAAATGGGCTTTGCTTATCCAAATGCACCTGTTGGTTCAAAAGTTAAAGTGCATAGAACCTCACAGCACAACATGAAGTTACCTTAAAATATAATATAAATGCCTCAGCTTTCATGTAGGAAAAAAAACTATTAATACTAGTACTGTGTGCAGGCAGTCTCTCCTGAAGACTAAATTAAACAATAATTATTAACTAATAAAATAAATGGCTCAGGCTTCATAGAAGGAAAAAAAACAATTTGAACAGAATCTCACAGTATGATGCTGAAGCTGCCTAAACAATGGAAAATAAAATACCATTTTGGCAAAAATGTTGGCTTGTATTAAGTAAAAAAATAATGTAAAGTGCACGCAGTCCTTCACTGTAAACATAACACTTTCAGTAACAGAATTTAAGCCTATATAAACACTGACTCGCACATGCTGCTTCTCTTGAACGGAAACACGGAAGTAAGGCAGAAGGTGGTTTGTCGACGTCACCTTAAGACGACGCCAACGATTGGTCAAATTTGTGGGGAAGTTGCGGTGATTGGATATAATTGCAACACCGCCCTGAATTCACGGGGATTGGTTGAATTTGCGTTGAAGTTGCAAATCCCAACATTGCGAAATCCTGGAGGGTCTGGTAAACGATCGTTTACTTTTCAGCTCAAATACATGAAGCGGTATTGGCCGGTTTCGCGAGCGGAATATTGCGCATGCGTGCATCGCTCTTTCCGAAAAGAAACATCCGGTGATTCATCAAAACAATATGTTGAGTGAGATGCTTCAGAAATCGTGTGAATAAACTGATAAATTTGATATGTAACGCGAATATCGGTGTATTTTGGCACTTGTCCAATCGGACGAGTAACTGAGATGATGAACTTGTCTGACATAAAGGATCACTTGTCCCGGATAAGCGGACAACCGTTAATGTCAAGCCCTGAGGAAGTCTATCGGTCTCGTCACCATTTCCGCTATACTAAAACACAGAGCTGACTGCAACTCCGATCCTTCATTATGAGCTAATTTATTGCCATGCCACTTAGATATGTTGCTGGCTGGTGCAGCAGTATGACAGAAGCTGGATTTACGTTGCATTCATGGCCGAAGAATGTTCAAACTACAAAGATTTGGAGGCGTTTTGCAAGAAGTTCATGGGCACATTGGGCGCCTACTCAGTGGTCTCTCCTCTGCTCTACACATTTTACTGAAGACTCGTACGAAACCTCTGATCTGTTGAGGAGCATTGTCTATAAGCCCATATTGAAAGAGGGTGCAGTATCAACAATTAAAGAAAACTACAAGGAAAGGAAAGCATTTATTTATTAATTTTTAAAGGAAAGTGAGTTCAGTTGCACCAGACGGAACGGGAAGCTTGGGCAGTGACCTCCCTGCAGTTGTTGCTAAAACCGGTGACATCCCGTTCCGTCCTGGGTTTTAGTAATTGCCTGAGCTGAGCAGTAATGGCGGAATACACAGTATGAAGAAAACAGTGAATGAGTGGAGAAGCCATCTTATTTCTAAACTGGATATTGCTGCCATCTCACCCTTACGTGGAAAAATTGAATGAACAGAGAACTGAACGAACAACTGAAAGTCAGATTGTTTCAAAAACAATCGGTCACAAGATCGGCCTTCAAGAAGCGAGAACACAGACGGGTAAGGTCCGACTCTCATCTGGATTAAAAAAAACAACACGTTTATCTGCATTTAGATTAATACATGCAAGTTGTGTTTTTAGATTCCCGGTATAAGATTTAATTTGCTTCATTATGTGATTCTCAGTTCATCTGATTATTTAATTAGCCTTTTACGTTTTATGAGTGAAAATGCATGCATGTATGTACATGTATGTTGCATAAGTTTTATAACACCTATCCTGTTTTAATGAGAGTCAACCCACAATCAATAAGTCAAATCAGTCTTAGTTGAGCAAGTCCGTAATGGTATTTCTGACTTTCACCATAAATCTTTATTTATATGACTTTGGTCTATAGCTGTCAAAGGCCCTGGCCTTAAAACCGGTTACCGCAGTGATGTCATGCACTCAGACATTCTAGCTCAGCGGGGCAGCTCGAATGCCAAATTTATGGTCGAGTTTAACTCTCAGAAATATAATTTTTTTTTTTTATTCCCATTTATGCAGCATACAAGAGTCAAGGATGGAGATGCTATCCGCTCCGAAATTTATTTAAAAATAAAGGTTCTGCGTATCTCCGTTAAGAGTGTACGTCGTGTTCTGAGTGTAAGCAGGGACTCCGTCAAGACCAACTATAACAGCATAACATACTTACCAACCCTCCCGATTTCGGCGGGAGGCTCCCGATTTTAGCCTCTGTCTCCTGACTCCCGATCGTATTTGTTAAAAACTGGATAATCTCCCGGTTTGGGGAAATCCCTAGCGCCAAGTTAAAAATACTCCCGATTATGTCCAATGAGAATCGTATGAGAAACACTGCTGACGTCAACTGATTTTTTACCAATCAGCGAACAGAATGACAGTCACTTCCGTAATGTAGGATTCACCCAGGCTGTCCGACATTTTTTACAAGCAGTCATTCATCATGGCCACTAAACCCAATACCAAACAGCAAAAATATGACTGCAAATCCCAGGTTGCATGGGAGAATGAATTTCCATGGATAAGCAAATGTTCAACCGGCCAGTTACACATTTTAAGGTAAAGATACCTTAAATCAGAATATAATGGACATTTGAGTGTGAAATTAAACTAGTCTTCCATACCATTTCAGAAACAAACTGTACAACTTCTAAAGTGTTTAGTGAAACTTTGCAGGACAGAGAATGTGTTTGGTGAGTGTATTTGAATAGTGTGGTAGTGTCTTGGTGCTATTTTGAATTTGTTTGAAAGTTTTAAGTGAAAGTTTACAAGTGAATTATCTGGAAATTGATTGATTTTGATCGAGTTTTGAGGTTTTAAGTGAAAGATTACTAGTGAGTGTATTTTGGTAGTACTAAAATTTTGCATTGGAGTTAATTTCTTTGTGGAGTATATTTTGATAGTATGGTAGTATTTTATAGTGCCATTTTTAAATTTTGTTTTAAAACTTTCAAAGTTTGCAAATGAGCAAATTCCTTTGCTGCATTCCGATAGGATTTTGATAGTATTTCTAGTGCTTTTTAAAAAATTCTGTTGGAAAGTGTTTAGTGAGAGAGATGCATTTTAGTAGTACTAAGACAGTGCAGTATTTATTTGAGTTACTATTTTGGTTACATCTTATTAAAATTTTATTTAATTTATATATGATATTATAGTTCTCTGTATTTTTACATGAGTTTACAGAAGGAAAACACATTTGATGCAATCCAATAATACTTTCATTCACTGTGACTATTTTAAGAAATGATAAACATTCTCATGGATTAAAGTTTTCTGTCGCTACGACGGATTTCCGTCAACTGGGAGCGCTAAAGGTCAATAATGAGAGTGATGCAGATCCGAGGGAAAAAAAAAGGGGGGTAGGCCCATAGGTCTGACACCGATGTGATTTAGAACTTCACCAAGCTGCTGTGATTGCCTGTTGTTGAACCCTTTCTTGTGCTATGTTTGAGTATATGTAAAGGAATAAGTTGTTGCGCTAGATAGGCATAAATAAATAAATAAATACAGCCTCCACTACTGTCTAGTCCCGGGGAGGCTCGGCGTAGGCCACTGATGAAACTATTTGGCTGTCCTACTACTAGGCAACTAGGTTACTTGTCTACTACTAATACTAGGCCTTTTGTAGTAGTAGTAGTAATAATGATATTTGCCTATTGAAAGGTGATCAGGTGAAAAAGTTGAAGCCGCAGCAAGACCTATGCTATTAAGCCTTTTGTAGGCTTCAGCAGACAACGTTCTGGAAAGGCTGTGTTTTTCTTTGGTTTGATTAGGCTACGATTTAATCTTTAAACATTATGGTTTCAGTAGTTCGCTTAAACATTGGAGGCTGCAGAGTCAGGCTGCAAGATTTCCTGACACTTGTTTAAGATGCCAAACTTCACAGTAAGGAGAAAATAATTCCACAGTATTTAGTGCCTTGTCAGTCTCAAAAATTAATAGTGAAGGAGCAATGCGAATTAAGTCCCAAAAAAACATCTCGTAGGCCTGTGGGTGGTAGAAATGGGCAACTGGACTTGCTTGAAGATTCTTGAAAATGTTTCACCTCTCGTCCAAAAGGCTTCCTCAGTTCTGTCTGACTAATAGGGAGTAGTCAGACAGAACTGAGGAAGCCTTTTGGACGAGAGGTGAAACGTTTTCAAGAATCTTGAAGCAAGTCCAGTTGCCCATTTCTACCACCCACAGTTTACTATGACCTGGATGATTGAGAATCTTCACAGGCATATCTCATAGGCCTATATTTTACATTTTCAAAAAAAGTCCGGAATTGGAAGTCGGTCAGTGGAGTGTAATGAAGTGTCTTATTCACTCAGCACAAAAGGTTGGAAAACAGTGGAGAAAACAGCGATTGCTTAAATAGGCTACTAATGGTTTACATTAGTAACTTAATGTATGTGACAAATTCATTGATTAAATAGATAAAGAAGCCAATACTCCGAAGCTCAAAATTCAGGAAAGTGGCTCCGGTGTCGCAAGTGCACAAGAACAGTTATTTGAAAGTTAACCTGATGAATTTGTGCGTGCGCGTGCGATTTCATGAAGAACCGGGACAATTGGCATTCGGTGAAAGATTCACACCTATGACTCATTATATTCGCGCGCGCCCTCTCGCCCACTGTTGCTTCATTTTCCCGATTTACACGAGTGTCTGAAGATGGAGTTTTCAGAAATCTCCACTCTGCCCCGAGTTTGCGAAAGTAGCTGTTTTCAGTGACTGAAACCTCCATATAGGTGTGAATGAGAGGTGCAACCGAATAAATAAATATGCGTCTTTTTTATCCGGCTACATGTAGGCTATCACTGCGCAAAGCCTCTAATGTTGAAATGGTAATAATATTTGTTAAAATAATAGTAGGCTAATTTCCACATTAATCGGTAAAATGGCCCAAGGGGATGGGGGGATGGCCGTTTTATAAGGGGGATGATTTGAGATTTTTATTTCAGAAGGGGGAAGGCTCCCCCTACACCCCCCCCCCCCAACTCGAGTACTGCGTATAAGGCCACCAGACACAGGCCCTTCGATTTCCATCACTAGAGTGCGTCAAATTACTTTCAGTTTTGCCAGCATGGACGCGCTTCTTTTAAATGAAGGCACAGATGTGTCAGACATCGACAAAACGGTAAAGAATAAGTGGAGATGGGCTTGGCGAAATGAAATGGGCGATAATGGCAAGCCATTTAGTTCATGGTGCAAAAAGATGAAAATGGCAGGTGTGCGCTTTTGTGTAGTTTGCCATTAAAAAAAAGTCTATGGAAGCAATGGCAAAAAACTAGATGCCTTTGGCTTCACTGCGAAGAAGCAGAAAAAGTGAACTTTCACTTTATTTTTCTTGCAAGTTCTTTCTGTTCCACTCTTTTGAAAGCATGGTTCAAGTTCAACTGCACTTGCACTTTTTGAAATTGTTGAAATAAATTTGCACTTTGCGCTGAAAACTTGATGTTTCATCATTTATAGCCAGTAATGACAATGGTCAAGTCTTGCCTTAGCTTTAGTCATTGTTAAAATTATGTAAATGTACTATAAGTAGGGGCCTAGGGGATAATGGACAACACGGCATTTAAAATTTGACGCATCGCTGATGTGGTAGGGGCCAATGACATGGAGCTTTTTTTTTTCAGTCAGATGATTTTTTTTTTTTTTTGCTTTAATCCATGCATTCTTCTAAAGCATCACTTGTGTTATTTTCTGTGGGTCTCTGTATGTATACAATATTCAGGCATGAGATTTTTCAGCTCAAAATCTGATTTAAGCAGACTTCCCTTTCATTGTTATTATATTAAAATTCAAGACAAGCGTATTAGGCCATCCTTAAAAAAAATCCGTTTCCTGTCCACCGGGTGAGCAAACAAATTTTCGGGAGGGAGGGATTTATTTTATTTTATTTTTATATATGGATGGATAAGAAATCGCAATGCTCTGTTTGCTTTTTCTTTCAGTACTTTTTTAATTACAAAAGCAGACACATTTAATAAAATGACAGTTTAATCAACTGAAACTTGTACAAAAACTTTAACTTAGCATTTTAAATGCTGACTGCAACATTTGCAAAACTTTTACAAAAGGTACTTAAAATGTCCGACACACAGACTTTTTGTAGTTCTAAATCGACCGTTAGGCCTAGTTCGGATGAAATTACACTATTAAAATGATCACTGAATGATTTGTTTTTCTGAATCTTTACTATTTTGTTGTTCGCTAGAATACCATTTTGCGATTTCACACTTAAGCAAAATTTAAAACTCCGGATCTGCTTCCTTCATGGTGGCTGCCATTTTTTTGTGCCACACGGCGCATGTGCAGAGCTGATTCAGTTCAGAGGGCGCGCGCACTCGGCGGAGGCAGTAGTGTGTCAGAGGAAACAGAAGCAGAGATGACGCTTATTTTGTCTCCGGTAAACCAGTCTTCTCTCGTTCAATTATGTGCTGGCATCAAAAGACACTGTTGGTTGTAAATGAAACCAAACTGAGTCATTGGAGTGTATTTTCATACACAAATGGAGAAATGTTCGCCAAGTGTTTAATTGTGTAGCCACCACTGCAGACCGTTGTCGTTGTTAATTCATAGCATGCTCAGCTGCGTGAATGTGTCATGCACCAAAAATAAGAGATTTACAAGCCAGGAACGCCTCATGATGCAATACGCAAGAAAAGAAAGAAGATTTACTGCCATTTTACTTTGTATTTGAGTAAAGTGAATAAATAAATGGAAAATACATTTAACCCTGGGAACTGTGTGCACAGGAGTTTATTTTGTGCTACTTATTTGTCATGGCTGGCTAGTATGAGCCTTAGTGGAAAGCCCTGGGAATGCGTAAATGCAAGTTCGATTTTAGATTTACGAACCCCCCCAAAAATGTCGAAAAACCGGCGTTAAAAAAAAAAAAAATTCAACTGCACAAACGGCACTCACCCGGCCGGTGGACCGGAAACAGAACATTTTTTAATAATGGCCTTATTTCAGATTTTTCACTCTGAGATCTTTCATGCCTGATACATGAATCCCATAACCTATAGCAGGGATGGGCAACTTGCATGATAAAGAGGGACACAATTTATCATCACCACCATCAGAGGGCCACATGACCACGCACTTCAACTAATCAGATATGAGAGAAGTTACAAAAGAATTTTAAATAAGAACAAAATATTTGTATATTCTTATGTCTGTATGTTTATTGAACCAACATACATTTATTTAATATTTTCCACACTGAAATGCATTTTTAACATAATGCTCGTCTTGTTAAACGACAAACACAAGTTTGTTTTAAAAGAAACAAAGTGCAAAGGGCTCACATTCAACGAGGCACAAAACTAAAAAAAAACAGTGGCCCAACATTAAGTGCAACTTAATGAGATACTTGTGGTTTTGCCTGCTGGCGCACAATAGACTGGGTATCAATGTCAATCTTTGTGCATCCAATCCGCATCAAATGAAAAAGAGCATCATCCGTGAGTCTGTTTCTCTCTTTTGACTTGATGTGCTTCATTGTTGAAAAGCTGCTCTCACAAATGTAAGTGCTCCCAAACATGCTGGCCATTGACGGAGCTCTCTGAGGAGTGGAAAACGTGCCTCTGGTAGCAGTCTCAAATGAAATTCCCCTCTCGTTGCGCTTTACTTGAAAATACGGATCTGACTGCAACTCGTAGAGTTCGAGCTGCAGTTCTGATGGTTGCTCGCTGACCGCAGCGGAGACAGGGTCCGTGAATAGCGCAATTCGTGGTTTCATCACATGAAAATCTTGGAAACGATCAAAAAATTGCAGGAGCAGTTTAACTACGTCGGCCCGATACTTCTGAAGTAGTTTCTCGCACCTGGGGTTATCTTTTCGCATCTCCTCACAAACGGGAAAATGTGCCAAATTTGGATGATGGGAAGAAAATCCTTCTATGAGCAGGTTGAGTTTACACTGGAATGCGGTTATGTGTGCATACAGATCGCAAACAGTTTGGTCCCTCCCCTGCAAGTGTGTGTTAAGGTGGTTGAGATGCGAGGTGATGTCTGTCAGAAAGGCCATGTTGCAAATAAACTGTGTGTCTTTGAGTCTTCTGCAGTAGGCGCTTGTATCACCACTAATACTGTTCTCCAAGAACACTGGTAGTTCAGAGCGCAGCGCAAAAAAATGCTCCAGACACTTCCCTCGACTCATCCATCTGATCTCAGTGTGCATTTTTAAATCCCCATACGCGGCATCCACTTCATCCAAAAAGGCAATGAACCTCCTGTGACAAAGGGACCTGTCCCCCCCCCCCCCCCCCCCCCCCCGATGAGATTTGTTACTTTGGTCACTAAATCCATAACGTGGCTAAAGTTCAGTGTCTTCGCGCAGAGGGCTTCCTGGAGAGATAAAATGCATGGCATGTTAAAAAAAATTTTGTCCTGCCATGTCAAACTCAGGCCTACATCTCACAGTTAATATGAGGCTACTCACCTTATGTATGATACAGTGCAGTATAGGGCAGTTTACCCCGCTCTGTCGGAGGAGCCCTGCGAAACCTCTGTGTCTTCCCTGCATCGCGGGTGCGCCATCCGTAACAGTTAACAGCTTGTCAACGCCCCCAAATCCACTTGCAACACTGTCAACGGCGTTGAATATATCGGTGCCCTTACTCGTATCATGCAGAGAAACCAATTTTAATAGCTCCTCATGCACTTCAAATGAACTGTCAATAGTTCTCATAAAAATCAGTAGCTGGCTAACATCCATCACATCTGTACTCTCATCCAAAGCCAAAGAGAAGTACTTGCAGTCATGCATGACTTTTCTCAGCTTAATTTCGACATGATTGTGAATGTCAAATTCTGCGCGTCACTGTGCGTCGTGACAAAGAGACCGTATCAAAGTGTTTAACCATCTTATCGTCATCAAAAGCTTTAGCCATTTCCACGGTGCACACTTTGACAAATTTCCCCATCTGACAATGGCTTCTTTGCTTTGGCAAGCTCAAGTGAAACAGCATAAGAGGATTTGAGTGCTGATTCCTGTGTAGTTGTGGCTCTGGTGAAAAGTTGCTGTTGTTGGTTTACTTTCGATTTGAGGTCGGCTACGACAGCGGCCCTTGCAGCTCCAGTGTACTTCTCATATTTAACTTTGTGCAAGGTGTTGTAGTGGCGACTTAAAGTTGAAATCTTTCATGACTGCTATGGTTTCTAAGCAAACCAGACACATGGGTTTGCCTTTGAATTCTATGAAGACATAATCTGCTTCCCATCTTGACTGAAAGGTATGGTTTTCTTGATCGAGTTTTCTTTTTTTTGCACTGCTAGTAGCCATGGCTCTCTTGTCTCTCTTCCTCGCTGAAGGGGGTAAGGCCCAGGGCCCCGATATTGTTTGCATAGGAAGCGCCCTCTATCGGTCAACAGTGTTAAAAAAAAAAAGGCAGCAGTTAAATTTTTTTTTTTTTTCCCTGATAATTAATAAACGATCTACGGGCCGCACTGAGTAAGGAGGCGGGCCGCATGTGGCCTGCCGGCCGCCAGTTGCCCATCCCTGACCTATAGTAATTGATAGAACAATATCAACAATTCAGAAACTCTAAGTGTATACATTTCAAATGGTTTGCAATTAATTGGGATCCACTCTTTTTGTTTCAACCGCGCATCATACCCTCATCCAATTGAAAATGTCTTTCACGCACTTTTCTCCCCCATGAGAATTTTGAAAAGTTGGCAAGTATGGCATAACTAAAAGGGAAAGCCAGAAAGTAACATGAACACGACGGAGCCCTGGGACATAAAGCAGCAGCCACTACACCATCAACAAACCTGAGTGAACGTGCGAGAGTGGGGTGGGGTGACAGTATCCATACATCTCAGTTTACCAAAACACCCTGAGGACCTTCCAGACCTACTCCTTTACCTCATAAAAAACCTATTAACAAAAGGCTTGTCTAAAAAGATGTGTTTTCAGCCGAGACTTAAACATTGAGACTGTGTCTGAGTCCGGAACACTACTTGGAAGGCTGTTCCATATTTGTGGGGCTTTGTAAGAAAAGGCTCTGCCCCTGATGTATCCTTCACTATATGAGGTACCAGCAGATATCCTGCAGCTTTTTATCCAAGTCAGCGTGATGGGTCATAAAGGACCAGAAGTTTGCTCAGGTACTGTGGTGCGAGATCATTCAGTGCTTTTTAAGTCAATAGTAGTATTTTATAATCAATATGAAATTTGATTGGGAGCCAGTGCAGTGTGGATAAGATAGGGGTGATGGGGTCGTATCTTCTAGTTCTAGTAAGGGCTCTTGCTGCTGCATTTTGAACTAACTGGAGGTTGTTTATGCTCCAACTGGAACATCCAGACAGTAAGGCATGGCAGATTCCACAGAAAGTGTTCTCATAAGTTTTCTTGAAAAGCCTAAAAAAAATCTCTCACAGTTCAGGGGGGAATGACAAAGTCCTACTGCTCCATTATACCTAATGCTTTTATTTTATTTTTTATATGGGCATACTTTGGTTTGAATTAGAAACTTTTTTATTATTTAAGTAAATCAAATTTATTTACTTTTATCACCAAACCCGAAATTAGAAACCACACAGATAAAATCATTTGAAAAATGCAGTAAATTTGATGTCTCTCAAAGATAGCTACTATACACATAAGTAGCAAAAAGTAAAAAAAAAAAAAAAGATGCTTGCTTTCTGTCCTCAAATTGCAAGTTTTCCGTCCCTGTAACATTAGCATGATGGTCGAACTTTTTTTTTTTTTTGCATGTAGTCCTAGTACAGGTCCTTCTGTCTTGTCAGAGTTAAGCAGAAGGAAGTTAATAAGTATCCAGTGTCTAATGTCCTTTACGTATTCCTCAGTTTTATTAAGTTGTTGTGTCTTATCTAGCTTTGCAGAAACATACAACTGTGTGTCATTAGCATAACAGTGGAAGCTAATATCATGCTTATGGATAATATTACCCAGAAGTAACGAAAATAAAGCAGTGGACCCAAGACAGAACCTTGTGGAACACCAGACTTTACCTCAGTACGTCTAGAAATATCACCATTTATATCAACATACTGATAACGATCAGTTAAATAAGAGCTGAGCCAGGAGAGGGCCATTCCCTTAACTCTCACAACATTTTCTGCAATGATACACTCAAACTTTGGTTTGATACGTATCACGATACTGACACCTCAGTTTGATTAATTTTGATATGATACAAGCAGATCTGGTTTTTGCGGTTTTTTAAATTCATAACAAACTTAACAATTAATAATAATTAATTAAATACATCACATGACAATGTCAAATAAGATATATTTACAAGACTAGACAAAAGTCAGTAGTGGTAACAACATTAATGCGTCATGAAGTCTCCCTTGCTTTGGTCTAGATTTTAGAACAGTACAGATGCCACATTACAGTGCAGGGGTGGCCAAAAGAAATGCAGAATGTCACCATGCACAGACTACATCAGGTATTTTCATGTTTCTTGCAAGAACACAAACATTGCAACATTCTAACTTGAGAGACAAGCTCTCTGTGCAGTTACAATGTCCCCAGCTGTAGAGAACACTCTTTCACTGGCAACACTGGTTGCTGGTACACCTAAGGTTTTCTTTGCAAATTGCGAGAGGATTGGGTATTTCCCCTGCACAGACATAGCTCTCCACCAAGCAAGGGGGTCTGAATCTAATTTAAGAAGCTCTTCTCCTTTGTAATTCTGAATTTCAGATTCAACTTGGCCAAACAGGCTCTTAGCAGGTTCCACTTTTGTCACAAAAACATCACCAAATAAATCAAGAAGAGCACTGTTACTGTCTTTCTTTTTTAATCTTTGCAAGTGGTTCATCACTTTTCTCTTCTTCAAGGGCTGGGGTAGCAGGTAGTGCAGCATGGTTGCTCTCCTCAGTAGAAGTTCCTGGTTCTTTCTTTACAGTTACATTCTGAAATGTTCAGAAAATCCTTGGAATTTTTTTTTTCAATGCTTCTGGACAGCACAGACTGAGAATAGTCAGTAAAATGATTTTAGTGGTAAATAATGCACATACCTTTGAGTTACATGGTCCACTGCTTCCATTGCAAGAGCATGGAAGCATCATGTCCGGCGGCATCATCCAGGTAGGGAAGGCTTTTAAAGTGAGGGTCAAGAACAGATGCCTGAAGAAGGAACTTCAATACAGAGGTCCTGTGTACCTGTTATCATAAAAACAGGAAATTAATTAAACAGATTTCCCAGTCATAAAGATCACAAATGGAATTCTTTGTACTTTTTACAGTCTTACCATTATCATGTGACATTATTTGCTAATTAAAGACCAAGACTTACCTTGGTCTGAGATCTGAACTTACAGTGGTGCTTGAAAGTTTGTGAACCCTTTAGAATTTTCTCTATTTCTGCATAAATATGACCTAAAACATCAGATTTTCACACAAGTCCTAAAAGTAGATAAAGAGAACCCAGTTAAACAAATGAGACAAAAATATTATACTTGGCCATTTATTTATTGAGGAAAATGATCCAATATTACATCTGTGAGTGGCAAAAGTATGTGAACCTCTAGGATTAGCAGTTAATTTGAAGGTGAAATTAGTCAGGTATTTACAATCAATGGGATGACAATCAGGTGTGAGTGGGCACCCTGTTTTATTTAAAGAACAGGGCTCTATCAAAGTCTGATCTTCACAACATGTTTGTGGAAGTGTATCATGGCATGAACAAAGGAGATTTCTGAGGATCTCAGAAAAAGCATTGTTGATGCTCATCAGGCTGGAAAAGGTTACGAAACTATCTCTAAAGAGTCTGGATTCCACCAATCCACAGTCAGACAGATTGTGTACAAATGGAGGAAATTCAAGACTACTGTTACCCTCCCCAAGAGTGGTTGACCAACAAAGATCACTCCAAGAGCAAGGAATGTAATAGTCAGTGAGGTCACAAAGGACCCCAGGGTAACTTCTAAGCAACTGAAGGCCTCTCTCACGTTGACAAATGTGAATGTTCATGAATCCACCATCAGGAGAACATTGAACAACAATGGTGTGCATGGCAGGGTTGCAAGGAGAAAGCCACTGCTCTCCAAAAAGAACATTTGCTGCTCGTCTGCAGTTTGCTAAGGACCATGTGGACAAGCCAGAAGGCTATTGGAAAAATGTTTTGTGGACAGGTTAGACCAAAATAGACCTTTTTGGTTTAAATGAGAAGCGTTATGTTTGGAGAAAGGAAAACACTGCATTCCAGCATAAGAACCTTATCCCATCTGTGAAACATGGTGGTGGTAGTAGTATCATGATTTGGGCCTGTTTTGCCACATCTGGGCCAAGATGGCTTGCCATCATTGATGGAACAATGAATTCTGAATTATACCAGCGAATTCTAAAGGAAAATGTCAGGACATCTGTCCATGAACTGAATCTCGAGACGGTGAGTCATGCAGCAAGACAATGACCCTAAGCGCACAAGTCGTTCTACCAAAGAATGGTTAAAGAAGAACAAAGTTCATGTTTTGGAATGGCCAAGTCAAAGTCCTGACCTTAACCCAATTGAATTGTTATGGAAGGATCTGAAGCGAGCAGTTCATGTGAGGAAACCCACCAACATCCCAGAGTTGAAGCGGTTCTATATACGGAGGAATGGGCTAAAATTCCTCCAAGCTGGTGTGCAGGACTGATCAACAGTTACTGGAAATGTTTAGTTGCAGTTATTGCTGCACAAGGGGGTCACGCAAGATACTGAAAGCAAAGGTTCACATACTTTTGCCACTCACAGATATGTAATATTGGATCATTTTCCTCAATAAGTAAATGACCAAGTATATAATTTTGTCTCATTTGCTTACCTGGGTTCTGTTTATCTACTTTTAGAACTTGTGTGAAAATCTGATGATGTTTTAGGTCATAGTTATGCAGAAAATTCTAAAGGGTTTACAAACTTTCAATCACCACTGTATGGCTGTTTTGACTTCGTGACAGTAGTATGTTGTTAGTTGGTACAGTTTCAAGTTGCCTCAGGAGCATTTCCTTAAGGGGATGCATCTGACTACGCATCATGTTGATGACTGTCTTGAGAGGTTTGAGAATTTTCAGAAGTTCTTCAATGTTTTGGATATGCTCATCAAAGTTACCAAGTCTTTTACATTATTCTTAACCTCAATTAGGGCAGCAAACACAGCAGTCTGCTGTTCCAAATATCTCTCAAAAGTAGAGTTCCATCTAGTAGGGACATCAATAAGTAACTTGTGCTGAGGAAGGTCAAGCTTCTTTTGCATCAGTAAAAGACTGCTGGTAGCTGATGTACTCTTAAGAAAAAAAATTAATCACGCATCAGACCCTGCCCAAAAGTCTGTCTACTTGTGGCACTTTTAATTCAATTTTTTTTTTCAATTCGATGCTTTTATTGTCATTATACGTCAAGTACAACGAAATTATGCTGCTACTCCAACTCGGTACTCAATACCATCAGTAAATAGTAAAATAAAACAGTAAAACAATGAAAAACAACAACATCTATACAAAATGCAATCAAGAATAAAAAGTACAACTTAATGAGTCCATAAGTGAGAGGGTGGCTTCGGCAGTTGTCATTTCTGTTTGTTTAGGTACAGTGGGGCAAAAAAGTATTTAGTCAGCCACCAATTGTGCAAGTTCTCCTAGTTAAAAAGATGAGAGAGGCCTGTAATTTTCATCATAGGTACACTTCAACTATGAGAGACAGAATGGGGGGAAAGAATCCAGGAAATCACATTATAGGATTTTTAATGAATTAATTGGTAAATTCCTCGGTAAAAGAAGTATTTGGTCACCTACAAACAAGCAAGATTTCTGGCTCTCACAGACCTGTAACAACAACTTTAAGAGGCTCCTCTGTCCTCCACTCGTTACCTGTATTAATGGCACCTGTTTGAACTTATCAGTATAAAAGACACCTGTCCACAACCTCAAACAGTCACACTCCAAACTCCACTATGGCCAAGACCAAAGAGCTGTCAAAGGACACCAGAAACAAAATTGTAGACCTGCACCAGGCTGGGAAGACTGAATCTGCAATAAGTAAGCAGCTTGGTGTGAAGAAATCAACTGTGGGAGCAATTATTAGAAAATGGAAGACATACAAGACTACTGATAATCTCCCTCGATCTGGGGCTCCACGCAAGATCTCACCCCGTGGGGTCAAAATGATCACAAGAACGGTGAGCAAAAATCCCAGAACCACATGGGGGGACCTAGTGAATGACCTGCAGAGAGCTGGGACCAAAGTAGCAAAGGCTACCATCAGTAACACACTACGCCGCCAGGGACTCAAATCCTGCAGTGCCAGACATGTCCCCCTGCTTAAGCCAGTACAGGCCCGTCTGAAGTTTGCTAGAGAGCATTTGGATGATCCAGAAGAGAATTGGGAGAATGTCATATGGTCAGATGAAACCTAAATAGAACTTTTTGGTAAAAACTCAACTTGTCGTGTTTGGAGGAGAAAGAATGCTGAGTTGCATCCAAAGAACACCATACCTACTGTGAAGCATGGGGGTGGAAACATCATGCTTTGGGGCTGTTTTTCTGCAAAGGGACCAGGATGACTGATCCGTGTAAAGGAAAGAATGAATGGGGCCATGTATCGTGAGATTTTGAGTGAAAACCTCCTTCCATCAGCAAGGGCATTGAAGATGAAACGTGGCTGGGTCTTTCAGCATGACAATGATCCCAAACACACCACCCGGGCAATGAAGGAGTGGCTTTGTAAGAAGCATTTCAAGGTCCTGGAGTGGCCTAGCCAGTCTCCAGATCTCAACCCCATAGAAAATCTTTGGAGGCAGTTGAAAGTCCGTGTTGCCCAGCGACAGCTCCAAAACATCACTGCTCTAGAGGAGATCTGCATGGAGGAATGGGCCAAAATACCAGCAACAGTGTGAAAACCTTATGAAGACTTGCAGAAAACATTTGACCTCTGTCATTATAACAAAGTACTGAGATGAACTTTTGTTATTGACCAAATACTTATTTTCCACCATAATTTGCAAATAAATTCTTTAAAAATCAGACAATGTGATTTTCTGGATTTTATTTTTTCTCATTTTGTCTCTCATAGTTGAAGTGTACCTATGATGAAAATTACAGGCCTCTCTCATCTTTTTAAGTGGGAGAGCTTGCACAATTGGCGACTGACTAAATACTTTTTTGCCCCACTGTATTTTATGGCATATGGGAAGAAACTGTTTATGAATCTAGTGGTTCTGGATTTGATGGACCTATGACACCTGCCAGAGGGCAACAGTTTAAACAGATGGTGACCTGGATGAGAATTGTCCTTGATGATAGTTCGTGCTCTGGAGAGAATACGGGAGTGTGCGATGTCTGACAGAGAGGGAAGAGGGCAGCCGATGATTTTCTCTGCTGTCTTTATGATTCTCTCCAGAGCTTTCTTATCGGCAGCAGAGCACCCCGCGAACCACACAGAGATGCAGTATGTCAGGATGCTTTCTATTGTTGACCTGTAGAAAGACACCAACAGCTTCTGACACAGATCGTTTTTCCTGAGTATTCTCAGGAAGTGAAGACGTTGTTGAGCTTTCTTTACAGTTGCCTGTGTGTTTAGTGACCATGTTGTGTTGTCTGTGATGTGGATACCCAGAAGTTTGAATGCGTTCACTGTTTCCACACACACACGCGTTATTAATGAGGAGAGGCTGATGGTTTATGTTGTGTTTCCTGATGTCTATTATCAGTTCTTTTGTTTTTGTGGCATTGAGGATGAGGTTGTTTGCAGAGCACCACTCGGACAGGCACAGGACTTCTTGCCTGTAGGCGGACTCATTGCTGCCTGTAATGAGTCCAACTACAGTAGTGTCATCTGCAAATTTAAAGACAGAAATAGAGGGAGATGAAGATGTACAGTCATATGTGTATAGTGAATAGAGGAGGGGACTCAGCACACAGCCCTGAGGTGAGCCGGTGCTGAGTGCAATTGAAGATGAGATGTGAGGGCCGACTCTGACGGACTGGGGACGGTTAGTCAGAAAATCTCTGATCCAGCTACAGATGGATGGAGGGAGGCCAAGGATCAGCAGTTTACGAATCAGGATGTCTGGGATGATGGTGTTAAAAGCAGAAGAGTAATCCACAAAAAGCATCCTGATGTAACTGTTCTTGTGTTCCAGGTGTTCCAAGGCAGTGTGGAGAATAATGGAAATGGCATCATCTGTGGACCGGTTAGTTCTGTAAGCAAACTGATATGGGTCCTGGGATGAAGGGAAGCAGGTTTTAATGTGTTTTAGCACCAGTCTTTCAAAACATTTCATTATGAGAGGGGTAAGGGCCACCAGTCTGTAGTCTGCTAAACTGTTTGCAGATGATTTCTTCGGAACAGGGATGATTATTGCTGACTTTAGAGAAGGGGGGACGGTAGCCTGGGAGAGGGATAGATTGAAGATGTTGGTGAAGACAGGAGCGAGTTCATTGCAGCATGCTTTGAGTACCTTCCCTGGTATCCTGTCAGGGCCAGCAGCCTTCCTGGAGTTCACCATTTTAAAGACCTGCCTCACCTCATGCTGTTCAACGGTGAAGGCAGGTGTTGTGGTGTCCAGGGGTGTTGTGGAGGAGTAGCTTCTGGTCTTGAAGCGGGCAAAGAAGTTATTTAGCTCCTCTGCCAGCAGGGCTCCATCCGCTGCTGTAGCTGCTGTATGGCTGCCTCTGTAGTTAGTGGAATGTTGTAGCCCCTGCCATACTCTTCTCGGATTGTTATCCGCGACCAGATCTTCAATCTTCATATGCAAGCTTGGCCGTTCTAATCCCCCTCCTCAAATCAGCCCTAGCAATGGAGTAAAGTGCTCTGTCCCCTGATCTGAAGGTTCTGTCCCGTGCTGTGAGGAATTGATGGACTTGCGACGTCATCCGTGGTTTTTGATTTGGAAATACCCGGATTCGTTTATTTACAGTTACATTGTCAATGCATGTGTTAATATAGAAAAGGACAGTTTCTGTGTACTCCTGAAGATCCAGATTTTCAAACAGGGACCATTCAGTATTTTGAAAAACAGTCTTAGAGTTGTGCGAGTGCATTATCGGGCCATGTTGTGATGGTTTTAATGCAGGGCTTAGCTGTCCTCCTAAAAGAGGTGTAAGCAGGGAGGAGGAGCAGAGAGAGATGATCTGAGTGGTTCTCCCCCATCTGAGAGGCCCAGATGGGGGAGAACCACTGTTCTGTAGGCATGCTTTAAAGGAACAGTCCACCGTACTTCCATAATTAAATATGCTCTTATCTGAATTGAGATGAGCTGCTCCGTACCTCTCTGAGCTTTGCGCGACCTCCCAGTCAGTCAGACGCAGTCAGACGTGCTGTCACTCCTGTTAGCAATGTAGCTAGGCTCAGTATGGCCAATGGTATTTTTTGGGGCTGTAGTTAGATGCGACCAAAGTCTTCCACGTTTTTCCTGTTTACATAGGTTTATATATATGAAACAAGTTCAGTTACACAAATTGAAACGTAGCGATTTTCTATGCTATGGAAAGTCCACACTATAATGACAGGCGTACTAACACCTTCTGCGCGCTTCGGCAGCGCATTGAATGTGCTGCCGAAGCGCACAGAAGGTGTTAGTACGCCTGTCATTATAGTGCGGACTTTCCATAGCATAGAAAATCGCTACGTTTCAATTTGTGTAACTGAACTTGTTTCATGTCACTGGTCATATAAACCTATGTAAACAGGAAAAACGTGGAAGACTTTGGTCGCATCTAACTACAGCCCCAAAAAATACCATTGGCCATACTGAGCCTAGCTACATTGCTAACAGGAGTGACAGCGCGTCTGACTGCGTCTGACTGACTGGGAGGTCGCGCAAAGCTCAGAGAGGTACGGAGCAGCTCATCTCAATTCAGATAAGAGCATATTTAATTATGGAAGTACGGTGGACTGTTCCTTTAAGTTACAATCAACATGGTCAAGAATATTGTTTCCCCTGGTAGCACAATTCACATATTGAGTGAATTTAGGGAGTACTGACTTTAAGCTCGCCTGATTAAAGTCCCCTGCAATCACATGGACCCCCTCAGGGTGCTGTTTCTGCTGCTTGCTGGTGAAGGTGGGCAAGTCCAGCGCTAGCATTAGCATCAGGTGCGATGTAAACAGCAGTCAGAATGATGACACTTCTCTCTCTCGGCAGGTAAAAGGGCCTGCACAACACTGACAGAGACTCCAGATCCCGGGAGCAGTGACAGTCAATAATACGGCTCTGTGTACACCAGTTATTATTCACATACACACTTAGCCCCCCTCCTCTGCTCTTACCGGTGTTGCTGGATCTGTCCTGTCTGTGTAGCGTCCTGTCGGCTAGCTCAACGGCAGTGTCCGGGATGGAAGAGTTGAGCCATGTCTCTGTAAAGATCATGGCATTTATATTCCGTAAGGTGTTATTAGCGGCTAGAAGAAGCTCCAGTTCATCGATCTTGTGGGTGATGGATCTGGTGTTTGAGAGAAAGAGGCTGGGAATTGGTGGTTTATGCGGGTTTTTCCATAGCCTAGCACGGATGCCCGCTCTGCAGCCCCGCTCCTGCTTCCTCTCTCTCCAGCGTCCGCGTCGCTTTTCCAGGATGGTAATCCACAGGGAGCCCGGAGCTCTAGCGATAGTGGTAGGGATACTGTGAGTCCGCTGGAATGATGTCGTTATTGCCCTACTATGGGCAACTCCGAAGTCTATCTATTCCTGCCGACTATAGTGCTGCGTTGACTGATACAAGTCGATCAGTAACAACAGCCAAAAACACACAAACAAGTACCAACTAGGAGAGCGAAGAGCCGCTGCACTCACGCGCACTGCCATTAACCCAGTAGTCCATATTGTGTTGCAAGATTTATCGTATGTGCAAAGCATGGAATGTGTGGGCTCAGTTCTGCATTCTTAACAGCACGGCCAACGTTATGTGCATTGTCTGTTGTAACAGAAGGACATTACGCTCAAGTTTCCATCTGTCAGTGTTTTTTTTTTTTTCCAGACCATGTGACAAGTTTTCAGCTGTGTGGGATTCACCAAACTTTTGTTTCAAGGGTGTAATTTTCAACTTCCCATTTAGTATTAATGAAGTGAGAAGTGACAGCTACATAATTTTCTGTCGCACGTGAAGTCCAAGAATCAGTTGTGATAGCAATGCTGTCAGCCTTTTCAAGTTGCACTTGCACTCTATGAACTACATTTTTCTACAGGCTTGGAACAACAGTTTCACTGAAATGAGTTCGGCTGGGAAGTACATACCTGGGCTCTAACACTTTTTTTTTTTTTTTTTTTAATCGTGCTTGAAACCCTCATTTTATATGGTGGAGAAGGGTCGCACATCACTTGCCAGATATCCAGCTATGGCCTTCAATATTGGTGTTGAGCGAGTGCTGTTATGAGAATATCTAGCATTTATCACATCAGCGAAGCAAAATTGACCTGTAGATGTCTTCTTGGTGGTACCACCACTTCCAGATGCCAAATCATGCTCCGATTTGGTGGTCAGATCGAGTCCATGTTTCCTCTTTTTTAAATGCATGTTCAAGTTACTTGTATTACCAGTTTTACACGTGACATCTGTAAAGCATATCTTGCATGTCGCGTTTTCTCTCATTTACATTTTTAAAACCAAAGTGAGCTCACACCTTCGACTTTACATGCTGCGGTGGAGCGTATAAATGTACTACGTCCATATTAAAACTCCAAATAAAATGGAATGTGACCCGGAAATTGATTGGTTAACCTGCACACTACAAGCCACTCAAATTGCGCATTTCAGAACTTAATGCGGGAATTGACTTGGGTTTAAAGGAGATACGCAGAACCATGGCCTCACTTTCATTTACAAATGCCTTGAGACTTCAAGAATGGCACAGGAATTAGTTTTAAGCATTAATAAATCTAATATAGGTAGCGATCTGCATGAATGACATCCGTAACGTCACAGCAGGAAGTCTATCGGTCTCATCGCCATTTCCGCTACACTAAAACACAGATCCGACTGCAACTCCAATCCTCTATTTTGAGCTAATTTATCGCCATACCATATAGATGTGCTGGCAACACAACAGAAGGTGGATGTACATTGCATTCATGGCCCATGAATGTTCAAACTGCAAAGATTTGGACGTGTTTTGCGAGAAATTCAAGGGCACATTGGGCACCTACGAAGTGGTCTCTCCTCTGCTCTGCGCATTTTACTGAAGACTCGTATGAGACCTCTGATCTGTTGAGGAGCGTTGGCTATAAGCCCGTATTGAAAGAGGGTGCAGTACCAACAATTAAAGGAAAAGAAAACTACAAGAAAAGGAAAGCAAGTTCAGTTGCCCCAGTCCTCCTGGAGTGTGAGCCGAGGGTTGTTGATGAAACCTGAGACAGAATGGGACGTGACGTATTGCTCGGGCAGTCACCTCCCCGTGGTTGTTGCTAAAACCGGTGACGTCCCGGGTTTTAGTAATTGCCTGAACCAAGCAGTAATGGCAGAGTACTCCGTATGGAGAAAATGGAGAATGAGTGGACCAGCCGTCTGATTTCTTCACTGGATATCGCTACCATCTTGCCTTTACGTGGAAGAAGCGA
Source organism: Neoarius graeffei (assembly GCF_027579695.1). Taxonomy (NCBI): domain Eukaryota; kingdom Metazoa; phylum Chordata; class Actinopteri; order Siluriformes; family Ariidae; genus Neoarius; species Neoarius graeffei. The sequence goes on from NC_083586.1 coordinate 1,851,830, forward strand.
ATGAACGGAGAACTGAATGAACAACTGAAAGTCAGATTGTTTCAAAACAATCGGACACAAGATCAGCCTTCAAGAAGCAAGAACACAGACGGGTAAGCTCCGACTCTCATTTGGATATAAAACATGTTGACCTGCATTTAGATTAATACATGTAACTTGTATTGTGTGTTTAAGTTACCGTTATAAGATTATTTAATTTGCTTCAGAATGTGATTGTCTCAGTTCATCTGATTATTTAATTAGCCTTTCATGTTATCAGTGAAAATGCATGCATGTACATGTATGTTGCATAAGTTATAACACCTATCCTGTTTTAATGGGAGTCAACCCACAATCAATGAAGTCAAATCAGTCTTAGTTGAGCAAGTCAGTAATGGTATTTCTTACTTTCACCATAAATTTTTATTTATATGACTTTGGTCTATAGCTGTCAAAGGCCTCGGCCTTAAAACCGATTCTTGCTGTAATGTCATGCACTCGGCTGGCTGGCTCAGCAGGGTAGCTCGAATGCCAACTTTGCAGTTGATTTTAACTCTCAAAAATATATATTTTTAATTCCTATTTATGCAGCATACAAGAGTCAAGGGTGGAGAACTGACTCTTGTATGCTGCATAAATGGAGAGATTTCTATCCTCTCAGAAATTTAAAAATAAAGGTTCTGCATATCTCCTTTAAACATGTACACGATGGCGGTTGTACCAAACCGAAACAAGGTGATCTGACACCGAATATCGAACTGAAGGTGGTGGAATCCGTTCTCGATGCGCCGCAGTAAACCGTTGCACCTCTACTCAGTATGTTTAGAAAAATCACCATTTACATCAATAGCGATCAGTTAAATAAGAGTTGAGCCAGGAGAGGGCCGTTCCCTTAACTCCCACCATGTTTTCTCATCTATCCAGGAGAATCGAATGTTCAATGGTGTCAGAGACTGCACTAAGGTCAAGCAATACAAGCAGTGTGAGACAGCCCTGATCAGATCCCAACAGTAGGTCATTTACTACTTTAACCAGTGCTGTTTCTGTGCTGTGGTGAGGTCTAAATCCTGGTGGATACATTTCATGGATGTTATTCCTATGTAGATATGAGCATAAATGCTGTGTGACGGCTTTTTGTAGGATCTTGCAGATAAAGGGGAGGTTTGATATTGGCCTATAATTGGACAGCTGACAGGGGTCAAGGTCAGGAATTTTAATCAGGAATTTGATAACTGCTAGTTTAAAGGATTTAGGTACATAGTCACTGCTAAAAGAATAACTATTTTTAGAAGCAGTATGATTTCCTTCTGGTGTTGTTTGAAGAATTGTGTTGGTAAGGGATCTCGTACAGAAGATGATTTTGATGAAGAAATAAGTGAAATTAGTTCAAATTCTCTAAGGGGAGTAAAACATGAATCATTGGAGAGCTCCACAAATATGTGGAGAGCTCACTGGCTTGTCAGAGTGAAGCCATCTGGCTGCCATCTTGCCACTCTCATTGTGGAGTGGAGTGGTCATTTAGACTGCTGGAAGCTACACAAAACTAGACAAGTTATTCATGTAGTTGGTGAGAAAAATGCCAAGAAAAATGCCTGCATGTGCAGCAATGACCTGTACAAACCGTCAAGTCAGAGGTTGTGGATGCACATTTCATCTGAGTATTGATAGTGTGTGATCATTTTTTTACTGTGTGTACAGTACCATTTGCGTGGACCCCCTATAGTATTTTCTGATGGTTTGCAAGAGCAAAAGGGAAAATAAATAATAGAAAATTTGTCTCATCGTAGTATTGTTTTCGTTGACGATGACGATTTCGTTAACGCACCTTTTTTCATGACTAAAACGAGACCGTGACGAGCTAAACATAACTCTTTGATCACGAAAATATGACGAGACATATCTGTAGTTTTCGTTGACGAGACGAGACAAATGTTAGTGGGTTGGCTAGAGGACTATCAAAATGCATGGCGTTTCCTCCAACGGTGCATGCAACCTGTATGCCAAATGCTGAAAATATCAGCAATGCACCTGCATCCTGTCCTTGTTTGGTCACGCCCACCACCAGGCATGTCTGGGCACAGTGCACACCGGGGCAGCCGCACACAGTTCATGGACCATTGGCAACGCCAGCACAAGGGCTTGGTGGGCAGAAAAGACGTGATGATTTATGGATACACTTTACACATAATCCAGCAGAAAATAAAACGGAATGCCTTGTAGTGGGAGACAGAGGTACACGTTGTGGCTATAAACTACGTGGCAAGAACACGACCAACCTCAAGAGGCATCTAAAGGCTCACCATGCTGCTATTTCTGCGACAGTAAGTTAACGTTACAAGAAGTTCTGTTAACAGATCATGTATACGTTTGCTAGCTTTGGTTAATGTCACTCAACAATCGGTCTGTGATGAATTTCCTGTGAAGTTTTCCAAAACACCGTGACCTGGCGAAAATGAATGGGACCGCTAGCTTCATGCTAAAGTTGTCTTGGTTAAGCTAACTTAAATTCAATTAACATGTCATGAGTAAAACTTGTCCTGCAGGGATTATTGGTGGGACAGCAACTGAATGCTTTGTTATATATTGAGCCATATTTGAGTTACTGTGAAACATACGGGGGGAAATGTAGCTTTTCAGACCTGTTCCTGTGCCTTAATATGTCTAAATGAGCAGCAGCACACCTGGCTACTCTAACGTTAGCAGCACGTTTAGCCATCATATTTACATTAAAGGACAGCGTGGTCATCTAGTTGTGTGTTCATCATGACATGTTTGTGCTCTATCAGTGTATTGCGACATATTAAATGGAGGCAGAAACACGAGTCTGTGAACAATGGAGCGTGCACGCTAGACAGCGTTTCTGTAGAGAGCGTGCACAACCTGTCAACCTCGAATACAATTTTCTATCTCTGTATTGGCCTAATTTAATGTTTTAAAGTAATTATTTTTTTGACGAAAATGAATGACTAAAATTGGATTAAAACCCTTTGTTTTCATTGACTAAAACTAGACCAAAACTATCAAGGATAGAATTGACTAAAATGTGACTAAAACTAATAAGCATTTCATCCATAAGACTAAAACTAAATCAAAAATGGCTGCCAAAAACAACACTGTCTCATCGTCTTGTCTATTTTTGTTGAAAATCTGACATTTATATCTGGGATGAACATTGTGACTGTGTCAGATAGAAATCAGGCCTCAATGTTAACTTTTGACACCTTTTGCCCTGCAGGGCAAATGGTGTCGAAAAATTTTTGCCCTTCTTGAATTTCCTTTTGCCCTAAAATTTTGCGGTATTTCGGCAAGTTTTCGAGTACACGGTTCAAGGCAATACTGATGTTTTCCAGGGGTATAATTGAAGTATTTAGACAAAAGTGCATGTTTAAAAAAAAAAAAATTATGAAACAGGAGTCTGTACTGTAGTACTTGTCTCATCTCATCATTCAGTTTGCCATTGCATCTAGGAGAAAATTAAACAACCTGTCCTCATCTACATCAGCTTCCTGTGCAGCCGTTGCAAATTGTGGGCGCTGTTCATGCTGTCCATCCATCCACCATAGGTGGACTGCCCTCTCAGCATTATATGCATCAAGATCTGGGCCCTGTAGAGCAGGGGTTCTCAATCTGTTCTGCTTTAAGGCCCACCTATTCATATTTGTACTGAGTCAGGGCCCATTTAAAAAAGATCCCCAATTATTTTGGTTCATCTGTTCTATTAGAATTTAATAATCTATTGTAAAGTGTATTAATGGGATACAACATCACTCCCTGTTACAGATGGGAATTTAAATAAATGCAATAAAAACTAATTTTTAGATTGTAGGTATTGTATTTAGAATAGAATAGAATGCCTTTATTGTCACTATACACATGTACAATGAGATTAAAGCATCTCCAATAACAGTGCAAACAGTATGTAGAGAGAGGGAAAGGGGGGGTGTGAGGGGGGTAAGGTGCACAGCCTGAGGTGTATGTGTTGTGTTACACATTATGGAGTGAGGTATTGCACATAAAGTATTGCACAGAGACAGTCACATTATAAATTATTGCACGAGAGAGTCACATTATAAGATAAAATATTACACAGTATGAAGTATTGCAAGGTAAGGTGCACAGACTTGAGGGTGTATATGTTGTGTGTAAGGTGCACAATCCTGAGGTCTATGTGCTGTGTGTAAGGTGCACAGTCCTGAGGTCTATGTGCTGTGTGTAAGGTGCACAGTCCTGAGGTCTATGTGCTGTGTGTAAGCAGGGTTTCCACGGAGTCTTAAAAAGTCTTAAGTCTAAAATTTGATAATCCTAATTTAAGGCCTTAAAAAGTCTAAAATACTAGCATATTTTGCATTGTAGGTCTTAAATGTAATTTTGTGAAGTCTTAAATCCTTACGTCCATTTACCCCATTCGTTTTTTTTGTTAAATGCGTTGTTGATATTCATAATTAGTCATATAGACTAGGCCTACTTAGTATCAGTAGGCTACGCTGCAAACTACAAATGAGGCACAGTGGAATCTGGCGTCTAGCCCGGTTGGCATGGTGATGCACAGGGCATGGCACGTGCGCATTTGGACAGTAGAGCCTAAAAGAAGCGAGGGAGATTGTCACAGTTTGTAGCAAAATGGGCAAATGCAAGTTTAACGACTGCTAGCTTGAACGCAATGATTTCGTAGACTGGTTAAAACATGTACCAAACAATCCGTTTGAGGCGTACTGCACATTGTGCAAAAGAACACTCAAACTCGGCACCCTGAGTGTAAAGGCACTGGAATCGCACGCAAAAGCAGAGAAGCACCAGGCTGCCCATAAAAGTCTGCAACAGTCACATGCCATCACTCAATTTTGTTCACCGTTGTCAGGTCCAAGCACATCTCGAGACGGTATATCAGCTAACTCCATGCAAACTGTAATGTTACAACACACAAACCGTACGGAATCGAATGCCTCATCCTCAAGTGATTTGCGGGATGTCTTTGGCTCCACTGCAACTTAGCTCCTCATTAATGCAAGAGCGCACCCTAGGGATGTAATGAGTTCATTGGTGAATGATAATAAATTTTGTTATTTTGAAAGTAATTCAGGCTCTCCCAATTTTCTTTATTTTTTTGTGCGGCATAAGTCTTAAATTTAACCTGTTATGGTCTTAAAAAGGTCTTAAAAAGTCTTAAATTGAACTTGTTCAAGCCTGCAGAAACCCTGGTAAGGTGCACAGTCCTGAGGTGCATGTGCTGTGTGTACGGTGCATGTGTTGTGCGTAAGGTGCACAGTCCTGAGGTGTATGTGCTGTGTGTAAGGTGCGCAGTCCTGAGGTGCACGTGCTGTGTGTAAGGTGCGCAGTCCTGAGGTGCAAGTGCTGTGTGTAAGGTGCGCAGCCCTGAGGTGTACGTGCTGTGTGTAAGGTGCGCAGCCCTGAGGTGTACGTGCTGTGTGTAAGGTGCGCAGTCCTGAGGTGTATGTGCTGTGTGTAAGGTGCGCAGCCCTGAGGTGTACGTGCTGTGTGTAAGGTGCGCAGTCCTGAGGTGTATGTGCTGTGTGTAAGGTGCGCAGTCCTGAGGTGTATGTGCTGTGTGTAAAGTGCGCAGTCCTGAGGTGTATGTGCTGTGTGTAAGGTGCGCAGTCCTGAGGTGTATGTGCTGTGTGTAAGGTGCGCAGCCCTGAGGTGTACGTGCTGTGTGTAAGGTGCGCAGTCCTGAGGTGTATGTGCTGTGTGTAAGGTGCGCAGTCCTGAGGTGTATGTGCTGTGTGTAAAGTGCGCAGTCCTGAGGTGCATGTGTTGTGTGTAAGGTGTGCAGTCTTGAGGTGCATGTGTTGTGTGTAAGGTGCGCAGTCCTGAGGTGCATGTGTTGTGTGAAGGGGCACAGTCCTGAGGTGAATGTGTTGCGTTTCACATTATGGAGTGAGGTATTGCACATTATAAAAGTATTGCATAGAGAGAGTCACCTTATAAAGTACTGCACATTATAAATTAGTAAATAGTAAAATAAATAGACTATAAAGTCAGAGCATATCCGAGTTCAGGGCGGTTATGGCTTTTGGAAAGAAGCTGTTTTTTAATCAATTTGTCTTTTTGTCCTGATGCACCTGTAGCGCCTCCCTGAGGGCAACAGGTCAAAGCCAGGGTGGGAGCTGTCCTTGATAATATTCTTAGCTCTGCTAAGGCAGTGGGAGGTGTAAATGTCCATCAGGGAGGGGAGAGGGCAGCCAATGATCTTCTGTGCTGCCTTAACTACCCTCTGGAGCCTCTCCCTGTCTACAGCAGTGCAACTGCCATACCATACTGTAATACAGTACGTCAGCAGGCTCTCAATGGATGAGCGGTAGAAGGTCAGCAGCAGGTTGGAGTTTAGGTTGTACTTCCTGAGGACTCTCAGGAAGTGTAGCCGCTGCTGAGCCTTCTTAATGACTGCTGTAATGTTTGCTGACCAGGAGATGTCGGCGGAGATGAGGACGCCGAGAAACCGGAAGGTGTGGACCCTCTCCACATACACGTTGTTGATGTAGAGGGGGGCTAGGTCGGTGCTGTGTTTCCTGAAGTCAACAATGAGCTCTTTGGTTTTCTTGGTGTTCGGAGCGAGGTTATTTTCTGAACACCAGGCTGCCAACTTCAGGACCTCCTCTCTGTAGGCTGCCTCGTCTCCCTTTGAGATGAGTCCGACCACTGTGGTGTCGTCAGCAAACTTGACGATAAGGTGGTTGTTGTGGGTCGGACTACAGTCGTGGGTGTAGAGGCAGTACAGGAGGGGGCTCAGCACACAGCCCTGTGGAGAGCCGGTGCTCAACGTGCGGGTGGAGGAGAAGTGGGGGCCAAGTCTCACAGTCTGGGGCCGGTTAGTTAGAAAGTCCTTTATCCAGGCACATGTGAGAGGGGGGAGGCCGAGAGTGTCCAGTTTACTGATAAGGATGTCCAGGATTATTGTGTTGAAAGCAGAACTGTAATCCACAAAGAGTATGTGGACGTAGCTCTGCTGCTGCTCCAGGTGGTTCAGTACAGAGTGTAGAGCTACGGCGATGGCGTCCTCTGTGGATCAAAACTGTATAGTATGAATGTACCAGAAGCCAACATAAAACCATGCATGCAGGGCATTTTCTGTCAAAAGGGATTAATGATCCAAAAGTGGAGTCTGATCTATTTACACAGGAACTTATTTCCATGTTTGTGTACAGCAAACAAGCAGGTTATTAAAACCAAGAAGTACACTCAAAAGAAGTGGATATAGAAACCACTCAATGGGGTAGATCCTTACACGCTAACAAAGGATTTTTTCTATGAAAGAAAAATTTACCACCTAAATTTGACATTTAGTAGAAAAAAATTTGATCATATTGTAGCCGTAACTAAATACAAAGACAATAGTTATGCATATTATTAATTAACTTAATGAAGATCATTAACAGATTGTTTTTCCCAAAAGCTTGTGTATATTTTAGTTTTTTGTATTTGTAATTATTTGTATCCATACATGCACGACCCCACCAGCTCCGCTGATTAACTTATTGTGTTTAAATAAAGTTATTCATTCATTATGAATTGGAAAATCATCCATCCTTTGAGTTCCCCGACATCTCAAACTACCTGGTGCTGCAGACATCATTCTACACAGACAAACAGATGAAAACCTGGAAGAACATGGAGGCGTACAACTTTTTTATGTGGCTGGGTTAAAGATCTGGGGATCAGGACACAAGATAAATCCTGTATTGTTTTTGCCCGGGTAAATAGGAGTTTCTGGGCTTTGTCCGTGTCTTTGCGATGGTTGCTAGGATGCTACAAGTTTTGGTATCAGGTGTAAACAAACGACTGCTGCTCAATTCCCAATCCTCCCTGCTCATCTCTTCCAGCAGGCATCACATATAATTACCCACAAATGTGTGTGTGTGTGTGTGTGTGTCTGTCTCTCTTTCTCTCGCTGTGTGTACGAGCATGCGATCTCCAGTCACTATTGATTCTTTTGACTGCTGAGAATCCCTGGTCACCGATGCTACTTGATAGGGGGATGTTAAATACTATATGCACCACTTTAAAGCAGATGCGCAGAGCCATGGCCTCACTTTTGTTTATAAATGCCTTGAGACCTCAAGAATAGCACAGGAATAGTTTTAAGCATTTAACAATAATCTAATATAGTAATTTTTATGATTAAAGTGATTTATATAGGTAGCGGTCTGAGTGAATGACCTTGATGTCCGTAACGTCTCAGCAGGAAGTCTATCGGTCTCATCGCCATTTCCGCTATACTAAAACACAAAGCTGACTGCAACGCCGATCCTCTATTTTGAGCTAATTTATCGCCATGCCACAGAGAAGTGTTTTTGGCAGGTGCAGCAACATGACAGAAGCTGGGTTTACGTTGCATTCATGGCCCAAGAATGTTCAAACTGTAAAGATTTGGACGCGTTATGCGAGAAGTTCACGGACACATTGGGTGGCTATGAAGTGGTCTCTCCTCCACGTTTTACTGAAGACTCGTATGAAACCGCTGATCTGTTGAGGAGCGTTGACTATAAGCCTGTATTGAAAGAGGGTGCAGTATCAACAATTAAAGAAAAAGAAATCTACAAGTAAAGGAAAGTATTTTATTTATTTTTTTTAAAAAGAAAGTGAGTTCAGTTGCACCAGTCCTCCTGGAGTGAGCCAAGAGTTGTTGCCAAAATCCGGGACGGGACATATCGCTCAGGCAGTGACCTCCCTGCAGTTGTTGCTAAAACCGGTGACATCCCGTTCTCTCCCGGGTTTTAGTAATTGCCTGAGCTGAGCAGTAATGGCGGACTACAGTATGAAGGAAAGTGAATGAGTTGAGCAGCCGTCTTATTTCTAAACTGGATATTACTGCCATCTCTTCCTTACATGGAAGAAGCGAATGAACGGAGAACTGAACAAACAACTGAAAGTCAGATTGTTTCAAAAACAGTCGGCCTTCAAGCAGCGAGAACATAGACGGGTAAGCTCTGAATCTCATTTGGATTAAAAAAACACCATGTTGTTTACCTGCATTTAGATTAATACATGTAACTTGTATTGTGTATTTAAGTTACCAGTATAAGGTTATTTAATTTGCTTCAGAATGTGATGGTCTCAGTTCATCTGATTATTTAATGAGCCTTTTACGTTTTATCAGTGAAAATGCATGCATGTACATGTATGCTGCACAAGTTATAACACCCATCCTGTTTTAATGAGAGTCAACCCACAATCAATGAAGTCAAATCAGTCTTAGTTGAGCAAGTCGGTAACGGTATTTCTTACTTTCGCCATAAATTTTTATTTATATGACTTTGGTCTATAGCTGTCAAAGGCCTCGGCCTTAAAACTGGTTAACGCAGTGATGTCATGCACTCAGACATTCTAGCTCAGCGGGGCAGCTCGAATGCCAACTTTGTGGTCGATTTTAACTCTCAAAAATATATATTTTTTTATTCCCATTTATGCAGCATACAAGAGTCAATGATGGTAATACTATCCACTCAGAAATTTATTTAAAAATAAAGGTTCTGCATATCTCCTGAACACGCACACAAATGCGCACGTGCGCCTGAAGCGAGCCAATCAGAATTGCCATTACAATTTGGAAAGGAAAAAACCAAAATGATGATCACGGGGAGGTGAGGATGCTGGTTAATACGTCTTGTTTTTTGTAATGTACTTGCTCGAAAATCATTTTTGTACTTAAAGCAGATACGCAGAACCTTTATTTTTATAGTATGTCCATCCTTGACTCTTGTATGCTGCGTAAATGGGAATAAAATATATATATTTTCAGAGTTAAAACCGAATGCAAAGTTGGCATTCGAGCTGCCCCGCTGAGCTAGCCAGCCCTGAATGCATGACATCACAGTGGTAACCAGTTTTAAGGCTGAGGCCTTTTACAGCTATTGACCAAAGTCATATATAAATAAAAATTTATGATGAAAGTAAGAAATACTGTTACCGACTTGCTCAACTAAGACTGATTTGACTTCATTGATTGTGGGTTAAAGGAACAGTCCACCGTACCAGCGCTCGAAACTAACGGTGTCCCGGGGACCATAAAAAATGTCATCGGGACACAAAATTATCATATCTGGGACAATCCCGGGACAATGGAAAAAAATACATCTAGAGACGACAATTCCCCCGGGGGAAATCGTGAGAGTGATGCAGTGCGCGTAGCAGTCACAGTTGCCGGAGCTGAGCTGGACTGTGTTTTTGTCTCTCTCTGCTCAGCGCGTGGGTGGGGGAGGGACACACAAAAAGGGCAGCTTTCCGTCAGAGCGCTCCCTCCAAACAATGGGGGTTTACACGAAAACGGAAGGAGATATTCACAAAATTATTTCACATTGAGTGCCACAAGGGTCTCCTGAACACACTGATGTACTTTTTTTGTCTGTAGTGTAAATATTGAGGTCACTAGAGCGAGTTAAAAACGAGTGACTTTTCTGATTTAACAGTCAAAGCGCAGCCACGTTTATAATGGCAGTCTATGGGGCTGCGCGCCTGCCCTCTCCTCACTTTCAGGCTTTTCATTCAAAAACTGCAAGTCCTATCGCTCAGGGAGACACATTGTGTGAATCAGGACAAGTGTGGCTACTACTTTTGAGAAAATTGTGTGTGTAGAGTGAAAATTGGGGCTGAAAACACAGTTTAAATGAGAAAGTTTGAGCTATTTTTCCAAGCTCTCTACACTCTAACTTAACGAGCTGCACTGGTGTGTAACGCAGTAGACACCCATTATAAAGCCGGAATTTCTCCAGGAACCCACATGGTGTTTGAGCTGGGTCTGAGCCAAAAGTATAGAACCTAGCAAAAAGTTGAATGCCAGACCCACAGAGGAGAAGTTTCTCTACGTTTTAAAGTTTGAATCATGTCTCTAGGTGAAAGCATGCCAGAGCAGTGGATGTTTGAAAATGTGTGTAGTTTTTCAAATAATTCCATAGAAATGAATGGGAAATTTATCTAGGTCAAAGAAAATGAAATTAAGCACTGGAAATAATGTAAATGATTTCTATGACTAAAGGTTACAATAAAAAAAACTTGCATTACATTGCTTTGTTTGCACTTATATGATATGACACTTTTATCCAAAGTGACTTTACGGTTTTTTACAGTGTTACAGTCCCTGTAGCAACGTTGGGGGGTAGGTGCCTTGCTCAAGGGCATTTCATCTATTGATGGTATGGCTGATGGCTTTCAAAACATCTCTGAATGGGGCAACAGGTATATTACATAAAAATGGATAACGGTAATGGTGAAAATGATAAGTTGGCCTTATATATGCCAACAGATATTCAAGGTATAAGTAGATGAAATGAACATAAAAGGGGTCTTATTTTCAACTAAAGTGTACTGCAGATGTAGTGAGTTGAAACATTTTCTGAATGAGCTAGTTGGCCCCTTTAAATAAACGGGTATCTATTCATACAGTGAGATCGCCAAAGTTTAATAAACTGAAAATGCAATAACTGTAATTTTGAAGTAGATGATGTATAGGACTTGTGTTTTGTGACTTATTGTAAAAATGATATAAAGGGTTCAAAATCGCATAGTTACAAATATAATAGTAACTTCATATGATAATATTAACCACTGGTTATTTCAGAGAGGAAAAAAATGGGGACACTATTGCTTCCATTCGGGACAATACAACACAGAATTCGGGACCACTGGGGGACACACAGAAAAAAAGTTAATTTCGAGCCCTGCACCATACTTCCATAATGAAATATGCTCTTATCTGAATTGAGACGAGCTGCTCCGTACCTCTCCGAGCTTTGCGCGACCTCCCAGTCAGTCAGACGCGCTGTCACTCCTGTTAGCAATGTAGCTAGGCTCAGCATGGCCAATGGTATTTTTTGGGGCTGTAGTTAGATGCGACCAAACTCTTCCGCGTTTTTCCTGTTTACATAGGTTTATATGACCAGTGACATGAAACAAGTTCAGTTACACAAATTGAAATGTAGCGATTTTCTATGCTATGGAAAGTCCGCACTATAATGACAGGCGTACTAACACCTTCTGCACGCTTCGACAGCGCATTGATACTGAGCTCCGTATCAATGCGCTGTCGAAGCGTGCAGAAGGTGTTACTATGCCTGTCATTATAGTGCGGACTTTCCATAGCATAGAAAATCGCTACGTTTCAATTTGTGTAACTGAACTTGTTTCATGTCACTGGTCATATAAACCTATGTAAACAGGAAAAACGCGGAAGAGTTTGGTCGCATCTAACTACAGCCCCAAAAAATACCATTGGCCATGCTGAGCCTAGCTACATTGCTAACAGGAGTGACAGCGCGTCTGACTGACTGGGAGGTCGCGCAAAGCTCGGAGAGGTACGGAGCAGCTTGTCTCAATTCAGATAAGAGCGTATTTCATTATGGAAGTACGGTGGACTGTTCCTTTAATTCCCATTAAAACAGGATAGGTGCAACATTTATGTATATGCATGCATTTTCACTGATAAAACGTAAAAGGCTAACTAAATCAGATGAACTGAGACAAATCTGAAGCAAATTAAATAATCTTATACTGATCACTTAAAAACACAATCCAAGTTACATGTATTAATCTAAAGGCATTTAAACAACGAGTGGTGGTGTTTATTTTGTATCCAATTAAGAGTCACAGCTTACGTGTCTGTGTTCTCGCTTCTTGAAAGCTGATCTTATGGCCGATTTGTTTTGTAACAATTTAACTTTCAGTTGTTCGTTCAGTTCTCCGTTCATTCACTTCTTCCACGTAAGGGCGAGATATTGCTGTTGAGTCAAGCATATCCAGTGAAGAAATCAGATGGCTGGTCCATTCATTCTCCATTTTCTCCATACTGAGTACTCCGCCATTACTGCTCAGCTCAGGCAATTCCTAAAACCCGGGACGGAACAGGACGTCAGAGGTTTTAGCAACAACCACAGGGAGGTCACTGCCCGAGCGATATGATGTCCCATTCCGTCCCGGGTTTTAGCAACATCCCTCGGCTCACACTCCGGGAGGACTGGTACAACTGAACTTGCTTTCCTTTTCTTGTAGTTTTCCAACCATTTAATTGTTGGTACTGCACCCTCTTTCAATACGGGCTTATAGCCAATGCTCCTCAACAGATCAGAGGTCTCGTACGAGTCTTCAGTAAAATGTGCAGAGCAGAGGAGAGACCACTTCGTAGGTGCCCAATGTGCCCGTGAACTTCTCGCAAAACGCGTCCGAATCTTTGCAGTTTGATCATTCGTGGGCCATGAATGCAACGCGAATCCACCTTCTGTCGTGTTGCTGCACCCGCCAGCAATACATGTATGTCGCATGGCGATAAATTAGCTCAAAATGGAGGATCGGAGTTGGTCAGGTTTGAGTATAGGAGAAATGGTGATGAGACCGATAGACTTTCTGCTGTGACTTCACGGATGTCAAGGTCATTCACTCAGACTGCAACCTATATGGATCACTTTAATCGTAAAAATTACTATATTAGATTTATTGTTAATGCTTAAAACTATTCCTATGCCATTCTTGAGGTCTCAAGGCATTTATAAACAAAAAGCGAAGCCATGTTTCTGCATGTCTCCTTTAAAGAAGCCGGCCATAGGTGTGCCCGAACGGGCCTAACTCGCTAAAATATTTCTCCCCGAACGTCTTGGTCAGGCAAATCGGGCATTCAGGCCATGCCTGGTGTTGAGGCTAGGAAATGTCCCAAATTAGATCAAAGTCAAAATCTAGACATGTTTTGATATTGTATGTGAGAGCTCAGCGGCTCAAATCCAAAAAGAAAAATGAACTGAGTTAAATTAGCCTCAGGAGCCTAAATGAAAGAAGGACCATAGCCTGAGGCAGAAATGGCAGTAAGGGATGCAAATAAAAAGAGATGTTATTGTTCTAGTTTGGTCAGTAATTATTTTCATTTACCTAAGGCTGAGCACAATTGACAGTGTAGATCATTTACACATATCGCACCCGCTTGCACAAATTGACAAAATGCGCATGATTGTCTGTTTTAACTGCATGATTTTAGTTTAAATTGAGTGCAAGTATTTTGATAAATACTCTGAAATCAGGGTTGGTCACATTTCCTGGTCAACAGCTTATTTCCTGCACGGCGTCCCATATGATTTCCTGGACAAAGAAAAACTGAAATCTCCATAAAAATAATTATAATCATAAAAGAGCCGTTCAAAAGATGATCAGAGGCTGAACTGGAAAGGGGGGGGGACCAACAATGAAGGTGAGTGCTGTAAAGATATGTAAGGAATGTGGGTGAAATTGAGAAAGTAAGAGGAGGTAATGAGATTTTGAGGAGAAGTCAGGAGATACTTTTTCTTGGGGCAAATTTGATCGGATATGATGGTTTAACACACAAACCAAATACACACAATGTGAGTGATCAGATGGCTTCACTCGTCTCTACAGCGGGGAATAGACTATGAGATCTCCAGATTTTATATGGAGCTCAATACTATGGTTGGTTGTCATGCCACAAGTTGGCCAATCAGTTCTGAGCAACGAATCACGTCCTGCTTCAGAAATGAGGGAGAGCAAACATTGTTCTGGAGAAATACGCATGTGGGATGTACAATCCCGATTCCAAAAAAGTTGGGACAAAGTACAAATTGTAAATAAAAACGGAATGCAATGATGTGGAAGTTTCAAAATTCCATAGTTTATTCAGAATAGAACATAGATGACATATCAAATGTTTAAACTGAGAAAATCTATCATTTAAAGAGAAAAATTAGGTGATTTTAAATTTCATGACAACACATCTCAAAGTTGGGACAAGGCCATGTTTACCACTGTGAGACATCCCCTTTTCTCTTTACAACAGTTTGTAAACGTCTGGGGACTGAGGAGACAAGTTGCTCAAGTTTAGGGATAGGAATGTTAACCCATTCTTGTCTAATGTAGGATTCTAGTTGCTCAACTGTCTTAGGTCTTTTTTGTCGTATCTTCCGTTTTATGATGCGCCAAATGTTTTCTATGGGTGAAAGATCTGGACTGCAGGCTGGCCAGTTCAGTACCCGGACCCTTCTTCTACACAGCCATGATGCTGTAATTGATGCAGTATGTGGTTTGGCATTGTCATGTTGGTAAATGCAAGGTCTTCCCTGAAAGAGACGTCGTCTGGATGGGAGCATATGTTGCTCTAGAACCTGGATATACCTTTCAGCATTGATGGTGTCTTTCCAGATGTGTAAGCTGCCCATGCCACACGCACCAATGCAACCCCATACCATCAGAGATGCAGGCTTCTGAACTGAGCGCTGATGATAACTTGGGTCGTCCTTCTCCTCTTTAGTCCGAATGACACGGCGTCCCTGATTTCCATAAAGAACTTCAAATTTTGATTCGTCTGACCACAGAACAGTTTTCCACTTTGCCACAGTCCATTTTAAATGAGCCTTGGCCCAGAGAAGACGTCTGTGCTTCTGGATCATGTTTAGATACGGCTTCTTCTTTGAACTATAGAGTTTTAGATGGCACGGTGAATTGTGTTCACAGATAATGTTCTCTGGAAATATTCCTGAGCCCATTTTGTGATTTCCAATACAGAAACATGCCTGTATGTGATGCAGTGCCGTCTAAGGACCCGAAGATCATGGGCACCCAGTATGGTTTTCTGGCCTTGACCCTTGCGCACAGAGATTCCTCCAGATTCTCTGAATCTTTTGATGATATTATGCACTATAGACGATGATATGTTCAAACTCTTTGCAATTTTACACTGTCGAACTCCTTTCTGATATTGCTCCACTATTTGTCGGCGCAGAATTAGGGGGATTGGTGATCCTCTTCCCATCTTTACTTCTGAGAGCCGCTGCCACTCCAAGATGCTCTTTTTATACCCAGTCATGTTAATGACCTATTGCCAATTGACCTAATGAGTTGCAATTTGGTCCTCCAGCTGTTCCTTTTTTGTACCTTTAACTTTTCCAGCCTCTTATGGAGCACTTGCATGTGACGTCACAGCCGATCCAGATTGTGACAGACGCCATCGTGTCGGTCAAACGCCATATTCCGCCTTCTACTTCTGGTTCTACTTCTGCTTTTACTTCTACCTTTTCTTCTGGAAAACCCTACTATATACAATTCTACTACAACGACTGCGGCTACAAGCTCTCCCCACCTGTGCATGCTTTTTATGTTTTGTGTGTGTATTTTTGCGTGTTGTTCGTCTGTACCGGACTTCAATATCCACTACAACCGTATGGACTTACTGGACATTGGTTTCCAGCAGAAAATGACAGTTTGTAGCGATTTCCATCGGATGCACAACATTCCGGACGAGAAAAAAATAATAATAATAACATTCCGGACGAGACAGCGAGACCTCCGTGGATTGTTATTGGAAGCAAAGCGAAGGAGGCGGCGCCGGGAGCAGAAGCAAAAGCGAGGCTACAGGCAGAGCCGGCCTGTTGACTAAGCTCAGAAAACAGCTACTCAAACCTCCACTGCCAAGCCTCTACCTCTCCAACAGCAGATCCATGTAAACAAGACGGACGATTTGGAATTACCTTATTCTATTCTATAATCGACTGGTCAGTGCTATACTCAATACTTAAGTGACTTACCCATCCAATGAGGATTATTTTCTTGTTTACAAGATGCCACATCTGAGTCGCTGACAAATCCTGAATTTCTGTAAAGAAAACTGTCCAGAGATTTATAGGCACGCAGTACTTCACCACTGAACAGCGAGGGAAAGTTAATGAGGTAATCATACACGTCCGGGTATTCCGCTGGCAGTTCAAAATCCGGTCGTGAAAACTCCGTCCGGAAAGCCATAAGTGTCACAAATCTGTAGATCGTTTATTTTAGACATATATCTAGTTATCTGTTCATTAGAAAAATGAGCCGTGTAGTCCGTCGGTTGAAATTGATCCATTCTGTACACGAGTGCAGCAGTATTCAGCGGTGTTTTTGACCGACAAGATGGGGGTTGTGTACTTTCCGGTCACGTGACTGCAAGATCTCTATTGCCCCTGTCCCAACTTTTTTGAGATGTGTTGCTGTCATAAAATTTCAAATGAGCCAATATTTGGCATGAAATTTCAAAATGTCTCACTTTCGACTTTTGATATGTTGTCTATGTCCTATTGTGAATACAATATCAGTTTTTGAGACTTGTAAATTATTGCATTCCATTTTTATTTACAATTTGTATTTTGTCCCAACTTTTTTGGAATCGGGGTTGTAGATTTATTGTGGTGTTTGGGGTCCCCACTTGTCCACTGGCATTTATTTTGATCTGCCAGTGCAACTAATGTTGCTCGCTTTTGATTCATCATAATTTTCTCTAATGGAGGCTTTGCACCATCACCTGACCCCATAGTAACGGTAACTATGTCGCCATGACAGGGCATGCTTGTAGTGCTTCATTCAGACGAGTTAGTTGTTATTGAACAGTGGGTGGTAAAAGAGAGCAACTGGACTTGCTTGAAGATTCTTGAAGACGTTTCACCTCTCATCCGAAAGGCTTCTTCAGTTCTGTCTGACTAGTAGGGAGCATCAGGTATTTATCCACTCATGGATGAAAAGCTCATCTAAGGTGTCGTTGAGTCATCCTGTTGGTGTGGGTCACTGGGGGCTGGGTGTGAACGGCCTCGAGAGTCGTTAGGATGATCAATGGATTGCCCGTTAAGGTGATCAATGGGATGCTGATTCTCTCTGTCCTCCTGTGAGTCACTGAAAACAGCTGGGTTTTGGTGTGCATTCAGGCCCTGTCCACACGGCAACGGATTCAGGTGACTCCGATACAATTGCTTATCATTTAGGCCTGGCGTCCACATGGTGCCGGCGTTTTGGGTGCCCAAAACGCAATCTTTTTGAGAACGGGTTCCAGAGTGGAAAGATCTGGCAACGTTGCCGTTGTGAAGTCGTCTGGATGAGTAGAACGGATTTGTTTACGATGACGTCACAACCACATGACTGTGAGTGCTTCACGCCGGGTAGAAGTGTAACGAACTCGATGCGAGTTGTCAACAAATCCTATAACTTGGTTCATGAAACTCGCTTACAAAATATTTTCACTGTGAATATTTATTGTGTAATGGTGCAAAGTGAGAGAGAGAGAGAGAGAGAGAGAGAGAATAGCCCTTAGGGCAGAGTCAATCCCGCCAGCAAAAATAGGGAAAAAAAGGAGCGATCTCACCTCTTCATATGTTGGTTTAAGTCCTACAATACATTCCTCAAAACGGGCGTAGAAGAGCAAATTAATCCATCAACGTGTAGCTTTCAATTTATTGACCTATCCAATATGGCGGCGAGGATGACGCATGATTCTACGTGGAAGGCGGCGTCTTTAATGGTCTGCCATTAAAGATGCCGCCTTCCACGTAGAATCATGCGTCATCCTCGCCGCCATATTGGATAGGTCAAAGCGGAGAATAAAGATTAGCTGCGTTTAACTGTACCAACAGGTTTACCGTCCAAATGAGATCACATGGGATTACCTGTCACAGGTGAAAAACAACAAATTAATCCATCAACGTGTAGCATTCAATTTATTCCGGACCATTAAAGACGCCGCCTTCCGCGTAGAATCATACGTCATCCTCGCCACCATATTGGATAGGTCAAAGCGGAGAATAAAGATTAGCTGTGTTTAACTGTACCAACAGGTTTGCCATCCAAATGAGATCACATGGGATTACCTTTCACAGGTGAGACTGGAAAAATACTTTTCATTGTATTTGGTCATTATAATGTAATTTTACGAACAGATTTTCCTGACTTTGTGGCTAATATGAAGTCTCGCGCATAATAGTTTATGCGCATGTGTCCTTACTACTTCTATTGTTCTAGTGTCTCCGAAGGGATCGTCTTACAGCGCCCCTAGAGGTGTGGCATGTGTATTGCATCGTTTTCAGCAAGCGTTGCGTTGCCATATGGACCTGATATTTTACTGATCATTGCCCATTTGGACGCGATATATTTTTAAATAACATCTCGTTGCCGTTGTCGTGTGGATGTAGCCTCAGTTGTCTGGGAAGTGTGCCAAGGACTGCATTGTAGGTGGCTGATAAATGATGTCTTAGATCCCCACCTCTGTTCAGTGATGGCCATTCCAGGTTGACAAAAATGGCTTCTTTAACTCCTCGCTCATACCAATGATCCTCTCTGGCTAAAATGCGTACGTTGCAATCCTGAAATGAGTGTCCTTTTAGCCAGAGAGGATCGTTGGTATGAGCAAGGAGTTAAAGAAGCCATTTTTGTCAACCTGGAACAGCCATCACTGAACAGAAGTGGGGGTCTAAGGCCCTGTCCACACGGCAACGGATTCAGGTGAATCTGATAAAATTGTTTATCGTTTCGGCATCCACACGGCACCGGCGTTTTGGGTGCCCCAAAACGAAATCTTTTGAGAACGGGTTCCAGAGTGGAAAGCTCTGGCAACGGCGCCGTTGCGAAGTCGTCTGGATGAGTAGAACGGATTTGTTTACGATGACGTCACAACCACATGTGCTTCACGCCGGGTAGAAGTGTAACGAACTCGATGCGAGTTGTCAACAAATCCTATAACTTGGTTCATGAAACTCGCTTACAAAATATTTTCACTGTGAATATTTATTGTGTAATGGTGCAAAGTGAGAGAGAGAATAGCCCGTAGGGCAGAGTCAATCCCGCCAGCAAAAATAGGGGGAAAAAAAAGGAGCGATCTCACCTCTTCAGATGTTGGTTTAAGTCCTACAATACATTCCTCAAAAAGGGCGTAGAAGAACAAATTAATCCATCAACGTGTAGCATTCAATTTATTCCGGACCATTAAAGACGCCGCCTTCCGCGTAGAATCATGCGTCATCCTCGCCGCCATATTGGATGGGGCAAAGCGGAGAATAAAGATGCCTCATTCATGTGCTGCATGTAACTGTACCAACAGGTTTGCCGTCCAAACGAGATCACATGGGATTACCTTTCACAGGTGAGACTGGAAAAATACTTTTCATTGTATTTGGTCATTATAACGTAATTTTACGAACAGATTTTTCTGACTGTGGCTAATATGAAGTCTCGCGCATAATAGTTTATGCGCATGCGTCCTTACTTCTATTATTCTGGTGTCTCCAATGGGACCGTCTTACAGCGCACCTAGAGGTGTGGCATGTGTATTGCATCATTTTCAGCAAGCGTTGCGTTACCATATGTACCTGATATTTTACTGATCCGTTGCCCATGTGGACGCGATATTTTTTATTATTTTTTAAAATCTCGTTGCCGTTGTCGTTGCAGCGGGGGCGTGGCCAAGCATCAGTCTGTGAATGGAGGGCGGAGTCAGGGAAAGTAAGTGGTGGAATCATTGCACCTGATGGGGATTAACCTGTGTTTGTGTGTCTTTTGTGCAATGGTATGAATGTTTATACGTGTTTTTATAGTGAGACCAGAGACAAATTTCATGCTGGCATGACAATAAAGTCTATTCTATTCTACCCCAGTAACCGCGCGCTTTAAAAGGAGAGGAGAGCAGAGAAAGGGAGCTCTCCCCAACCAGAACACGTGTGTGTGTGTGTGTGTGTGTGTGTGTGTGTGTGTGTGTGTGTGTGTGTGTGCGCGCGCACGGCTGGGAAGTGATAAAAGGCTGAAAAGCTAGCAATAAATAGTTCATTGAGAACTCCGTTCTGGCCTGCCGTGCCTCTGTGCTCCACCCACCTGGTCCAATACTACACGTGATTACCGCGATATTCAACGAGATGCGTTATATGCATGCGCAGTAGTGGAAAAAAACGACAACCTGACTCGTACACGATATGATTCGGAATTCTTCGGAAGTTTCCGTCCTGCCGATAAACACATCGATGAACACAGACACGGCACGCGCTTAATATGTGGCAGCTTTAGTTGACGGTGTGTCTGAATCTTCACTTCATATATATATTTTATTTTCAACTAGCCAGCCGGGCTGGCTAGTGACAGGAATTACCCGCCAAATGACAAATTAAGTTGCCTCAGGCGACTGGACCACCGAGAATTTCGAGCTGTGCATGGTTCAAGGTAATACTGATATGTTTTCTAGAGGTATAATTGAGTTATTTAGACAAAAGTACATGTTTTTTAAAAACATTTATTTCTGCAACAGAACAAGACAAGCCCTGAAAACATGAAACATAAATTAGTGTCATATATGTAAGACTTATGTATAGTACTAGTATGTAATACGTCTTTTTATATAGAGTTTAGGACACAAAACGCACTTTTGCCTAATAATGACTAGCAATATTGCAAAGATGAATTATAAAACTAAAATCATTATAAAACAGGAGTCTGTACTGCAGTACTGTCATAATTTAGGAAGAAATTAAACAACCTGTCCTCCTTATCTTCACATGTATGATGGGCCAGTGTCAAATGATAAATGGGGTAAGATACAGTTGGGTCCATAAATATTTGGACAGAGACATTTTTCTAATTTTGGTTCTGTACATTACCACAATGAATTTTGAACAAAACAATTCAGATGCCCCTCCTAGAACTGCCACCTTATTGTGGTGGAGGGGTTTGTGTGCTTGAATGATCCTAGGAGCTATGTTGTCGGGGGCATTATGCCCCTGTTAGGGTTTCCCAAGGCAGACAGGTCCTAGGTGACAGGCCAGACCAAGAGCAGTTCACCAAAAACCCCCTATGGAGAAAAAATCCAGGACCGTGACGTCGCCCGGTAGGACGCAGCCGGGGCCCCACCCTGGAGCCAGGCCCGGGGTTGGGGCTCGTATGCGAGCGCTTGGTGGCCGGGCCTTTGCCCATGGGGCCCGGCCGGGCTCAGCCCAAAGAGGTGACATGGGCCCGACCTCCTGTGGGTTCACCACCCACAGAGGTAGCAGTAGGGGTTTGGTGCAGTGTGGATTGGGTGGCAGTCGAAGGCAGGGGCCTCGACGACCTGATCCCCGGACACAGCGGCTGGCTGTTGGGACATGGAATGTCACTTCGCTGGGGGGGAAAGAGCCTGAGCTTGTGCGGGAGGTTGAGAGGTACCGGCTAGAGATAGTCGGGCTCACCTCCACGCACAGCTTGGGCTCTGGAACCCAGCTCCTCGAGAGGGGCTGGACTTTCCACTTCTCTGGAGTCGCTCGTGGTGAGCGGCGGCGGGCTGGTGTGGGCTTGCTTATAGCTCCCCAGCTCAGCTGCCATGTGTTGGAGTTTACCCCAGTGAATGAGAGGGTCGCCTCTCTGCACCTTCGGATTGGGGAGAGGGCTCTTTCTGTTGTTTGTGCCTACAGGCCAAATAGCAGTATAGAGTATCCGGCCTTCTTGGAGTCCCTGGGAGAGGTACTGAGGGGTGCTCAGACTGGGGACTCCATTGTGCTACTGGGGGACTTCAATGCTCACGTGGGCGATGACAGTGACACCTGGAGGGGCTTGGTTGGGAGGAACGGCCTCCCCGATCTGAACCCGAGTGGTGTTTTGTTATTGGACTTCTGTGCTAGTCACGGTTTGTCCATAACGAACACCATGTTCGAGCATAGGGGTGTCCATAAGTGCACGTGGCACCAGGACACCTTAGGTCGGAGGTCGATGATCGACTTTGTAGTCGTTTCATCTGATCTCCGGCCCTATGTCTTGGACACTTGGATGAAGAGATGGGCTGAGCTGTCAACTGATCACCACCTGGTGGTGAGTTGGATCCACTGGCGGAGGAGGAAGCTGGACAGACCTGGCAGGCCCAAACGTATGGTGAGGGTCTGCTGGGAACGTCTGGCCGAGCACTCTGTTGGGGAGGTCTTTAACTCCCACCTCCGGGAGAGCTTTTCCCAGCTTCCGAGGGAGGCGGGGGACATTGCGTCTGAGTGGACCATGTTCTCTACCTCCATTGTGGACGCAGCTGTTCGGAGCTGTGGCCGCAAGGTCTCCGGTGCCTGTCGTGGCGGCAATCCCCGAACCCGGTGGTGGACACCGGAAGTAAGGGATGCCGTCAAGCTGAAGAAGGAGTCCTATCGGGCCATGTTGACCTCCGGGACTCCTGAGGCAGCCGACGGGTATCGGCAGGCCAGGCGTGCTGCAGCTCGGGCAGTTGCGGAGGCAAAAACTCGGAACTGGGAGGAGTTCGGGGAGGCCATGGAGAAGGACTATCAGTCGGCCTCGAAGAAATTCTGGCAAACCGTCCGGCGCCTCAGGAGGGGGAAGCAGTACTCTGCCAACACTGTTTACGGTGCGGGTGGGGAGCTGTTGACCTCGACTGGGGACATTGTCGGGCGGTGGAAGGAATACTTTGAGGATCTCCTCAATCCCACCGTCATGTCTTCCACTGAGGAGACTGAGGCTGATGACTCAGAGGTGGACTCGTCCATTACCCAAGCCGAAGTCACTGAAGTGGTTTGCAAGCTCCTCAGTGGCAAGGCACCGGGGGTGAATGAGATCCGCCCTGAGTATCTCAAGTCTCTGGATGTTGTGGGGCTGTCTTGGTTGACACGCCTCTGCAACATCGCGTGGCGGTCAGGGACAGTGCCTCTGGAGTGGCAGACTGGGGTGGTGGTCCCTCTTTTTAAGAAAGGGGACCGGAGAGTGTGCTCCAATTATAGGGGAATCACACTTCTCAGCCTCCCAGGGAAAGTTTACTCCAGGGTACTGGAGAGGAGAATTCGACCAATAGTCGAACCTCGGATCCAGGAGGAACAATGCAGTTTTCGTCCTGGTCGCGGAACACTGGACCAGCTCTATACCCTTCATAGGGTGCTCGAGGGTTCATGGGAGTTTGCCCAACCAGTCCACATGTGCTTTGTGGATCTGGAGAAGGCATTCGACCGTGTCCCCCGTGGTATTCTGTGGGGGGTGCTTCGGGAGTATGGGGTTCGGGGCTCTTTGCTAAGGGCTGTCCGGTCCCTGTACGAACGGAGCAGGAGTCTGGTTCGCATTGCCGGCAGTAAGTCAGACCTGTTCCCAGTGCATGTTGGACTCCGGCAGGGCTGCCCTTTGTCACCGGTTCTGTTCATAATTTTTATGGACAGAATTTCTAGGCGCAGCCAGGGGCCGGAAGGAATCCTGTTTGGGAACCACAGGATTTCATCTCTGCTTTTTGCGGATGATGTTGTCCTGTTGGCTTCTTCAAACCAGGACCTTCAGCATGCACTGGGGCGGTTTGCAGTCGAGTGTGAAGCGGCTGGGATGAGAATCAGCACCTCCAAGTCCGAGGCCATGGTTCTCGACCGGAAAAGGGTGGCTTGCCCTCTCCAGGTTGGTGGAGAAGTCCTGCCTCAAGTGGAGGAGTTTAAGTATCTCGGGATCTTGTTCACGAGTGAGGGAAGGATGGAGCGTGAGATCGACAGGCGGATCGGTGCAGCCTCCGCAGTGATGCGGTCGCTTTACCGGTCCGTCGTGGTGAAGAAGGAGCTGAGCCAAAAGGCGAAGCTCTCAATTTACCGGTCGATCTACGTTCCGACTCTCACCTATGGTCATGAGCTTTGGGTAATGACAGAAAGAACAAGATCGCGGATACAAGCGGCTGAAATGAGTTTCCTTCGCAGGGTGGCTGGGCGCTCCCTTAGAGAGAGGGTGAGAAGCACAGTCACTCAGGAGGAGCTCGGAGTAGAGCCGCTGCTCCTCCACATCGAGAGGAACCAGCTGAGGTGGCTCAGGCATCTTTTTCGGATGCCTCCTGGACGCCTCCCTGGGGAGGTGTTCCAGGCATGTCCCCCCGGGAGGAGGCCCCGGGGAAGACCCAGGACACGCTGGAGGGACTGTGTCTCTCGGCTGGCCTGGGAACGCCTCGGTGTTCTTCCCGAGGAGCTGGCCGAGGTGTCTGGGGAAAGGGAAGTTTGGGCTTCCATGCTTAGACTGCTGCCTCCGCGACCCGGTCCCGGATAAGCGGAAGACGACGAGACAATTCAGATGCTGTTGAAGTTGAGGCTTTCAGCTTTAATTCAGTGGGTTGAACAAAATGATTGCATAAAAATGTGAGGAACTAAAGCATTTTTTAAACAATCCCTTCATTTCAGGGGTTCAAAAGTAATTGGACAAATTAAATAATTGTAAATAAAATGTTAATTTCTAATACTTGGTTGAAAACCCTTTGTTGGCAATGACTGCCTGAAGTCTTGAACTCATGGACATCACCAGACGCTGTTTCCCCTCCTTTTTAATGCTCTGCCAGGCCTTTACTGCAGCGGTTTTCAGTTGCTGTTTGTTTGTGGGCCTTTCTGTCTGAAGTTTAGTCTTTAACAAGTGAGTTGCATACTCAATTGGGTTGAGATCAGGTGACTGACTTGGCCATTCAAGAATATTCCATTTCTTTGCTTTAATAAACTCCTGGGTTGCTTTGGCTTTATGTTTTGGGTCATTGTCCATCTGTATTATGAAACGCTGACCAATCAGTTTGGCTGGATTTGAGCACACAGTATGTCTCTGAATACCTCAGAATTCATCCGGCTGCTTCTGTCCTGTGTCACATCATCAATTACACTAGTGACCCAGTGCCACTGGCAGCCATGCATGCCCAAGCCATCACGCTGCCTCTGCCGTGTTTTACAGATGATGTGGTATGCTTTGGATCATGAGCTGTACCACGCTTTCGCCATAATTTTTTTCTTTCCATCATTCTGGTAGAGGTTGATCTTCGTTTCATCTGTCCAAAGAATGTTCTTCCAGAACTTTGCTGGCTTGTTTAGATGTTTTTTAGCAAAGTCCAATCTAGCCTTTTTATTCTTGAGGCTTATGAGTGGCTTGCACCGTGCAGTGAACCCTCTGTATTTACTTTCATGCAGTCTTCTCTTGATGGTAGATTTGTATATTGATACCTCCTGGAGAGTGTTTGTTCACTTGGTTGGCTGTTGTGAAGGGGTTTCTCTTCACCATGGAAATTATTCTGTGATCATCCATGTGGGTGCAATTGGTCTTAAGTGATCAGTCTCATTAAATCAGTCTCATTAATGATACCATTAATTTTGGGGTTTAATAATAAATTACCATACAGCTAAATTATGGTATATTCCAAATTATTATGATCATTACCAATGCAGCAATACTTACCGTATTACATAGACACTACAGCCAATAGCATTCATATACACTTTGGTGAAGGCAATTTGGAGTTCTTTGAGATTGTGTGACTTCAAGGATACAGCAGCAACAGACAGACAAGCACAGTTTAACAGAATAATTGAATTTATTATAACAATGATACAAAATGGGTAATAGCAGTTGAAATACATTCAATATGGTCAGCAGCAAAACAGTGAGGTGTGTATGTGTGTGTGAGAGCGTGTCTGTGTGTGTGCGCGTGCACGAGGGGAGAGAAAGAGGGAGGAGACAAAGAGTTTGAATGTGCGCGGTAACTAACTCAGAGATTGGAATGTTATCTCAGGTGGGGGGGAAGGGAGAATCACCTCGTGGTCTCTTGAGACAAAAGGAATCACCTCATGGTCTCTTGAGACAAAGGAGTATGTCGTGGTTGCTAATCCCACTAGCTTATAACATTACTAAATCCACTGAAATCTTGATAAGGTCAAAATATGTGTAATAATGAAATTAAAGGTGTTAGAAAGGATAGAGAGAAGCATGCAACAACCTATCTATTAAAACAACTGAGAGAACAATATAGAACCACAATGATCAACTCAACACTCTGTGTCTACAGTGTGCACAATTAAACAGTTCCTGAGTTTAAATTCACACTACTTCATAAAGCTAATTCTTAAGATTAATTTGCCCAAATGCCAGCCTTACTTCCAGATATCCCGAAGTTTCGTGGGGTTCACAGAAGCTCGTGGGTCGCTCCTGTAAAAGCGCAGAGGTTTCCTTGGTCCGAACTTCGTCGTTCGTGAGGAAAAGTCTCTGATCAAACAATGTGCACAGCGATTAAGTCAGAAGGAATCCGGTCTCTGTGTATTGGCTTGTCCTGGCTCCGATTTGGTACTGGTATTGTCCTTTCAGAGGGCCTGTTGTCCAAACAATACCAATGCCGGCTTGCAGTTCATTCTCATGATGGAACAACCATCTACATAGACCATTTGGAAGGTCTTTACAAGAGTTGTCGTCATAATAGTGGTGGTCGGACGGAAGTGAAGGTGTAGTTACGAGGGCAGGATTCTCTCCTGCTCGCAATCGCAATGCTGGCAGTCGGCTAAGCCTTGGCCCAATGCCATTTTATGGTTCTGGGCATACTTCACCTCAATGTCATAGCCCTGTAATGCCATCATCCATGCTGCAATGCGACTATTGGACACCCTTCCTTCTCTTAGCCTCTGACTGTTTAAGAAAGAGACAGGTTGGTGACATGTCTCTATCATAATTTTCTGACCACCAATGTAGCTGCGGAAATGTTCAACGGCCCAAACAGTAGTTAGCAGGGCTTTCTCGCAGTTTGAGAATTTAAGCTCCACACTACTAAGTGAACGGCTAGAGTATGCGACGACTCGCCTGTCTTTGTCATACTGCTGTGATAAGGCAGCACTTAAGCAGTGAGTGGAGAAGCTGGTCTCAAGGTAAAATGCTTTGTCCTTGTCTGGATAAGCGAGACAGGGGGCGGAGCACAACTTCTGCTTCATTTCTCTGAAGGCATGTTCTTGAGGACTGTCCCACTGAAATTCCTTATCCTTTCGGAGAAGCTCTATGAGTGGTCTCACAATTTCTGCATAGTCTTCAGTAAACTGCCTAGATTAATTGCAGATGCCTAGAAAGCTCTTAAGCTCTGACACATTGGTGGGGGCTTTAATGTCTTGGATGGCTTGGACTCTCCCTGACTGGGGTTAGATACCATCAGGCCCCACGAGCAGGCCAATGTATTCAACTTTTGTGCGACACCACTGGCCCTTGGTAATGGAGAGCTTGGCTCCAGCGTTAGCAAGCTGAGTAAGGACATGTCGAATTTCGATTAAATGAGCTTTGAATGTTTGCGATCTGATCAAGATGTCGTCAACATAAATCAAGTTTCCACGAGCAGCAGCATCATTCATGGCCTTGTGTAAGAATATGTTGAATTCCGCTGGTGAGTTGGAGTACCCAAAAGGGCACCGGTTCCAGGTAAATTGCCGATTTGCAAAGGAGAACGCTAGTTTATACTGGTCTTTAGGATCAACTTTCATCGTGCAGAATCCACTGGCCACGTCGGCGGTGGAGAAAAACTTAGCGTCTCTCACCTTGGCGAGTTCCTGGTCTAGATGGATCATTGGTCACCTTGACAAGGGGACTTGCTTATTCAGCTGCCTGTAGTCAATGGTGAGGTGCCATTTGCCATTGGGCTTCAGCATGGGCCACAAGGGAGAATTGTACGTGGAATTACATTCTCGAATGATCTGCTTCTCCAGCAAAGTGTCTATGATCCCTTGGATAGAGTCATAAGCTGCTAAAGGGATTTCGTACTGGCGCACAAACGTTGGTGGTGCATCCGGGTCAGTGGGGATTCATATGGTGTGGAGGTCTGTGACTCCGCAGTCATTAGAGTCCCGTGACCAAATGTCTTTGGAATCATAAAACAATTGGCGGAGTTGTTGTTTCTGAGCATCCAAGGTTAGGCTATCAGCCTTAGTAAGTTGTTGTTGGACCTCCCGTTCGAACCCTGGGTATGGTTCGCCTAATGGAGAATCTACAGCATCTGACGCAGGGGTGTTTCCACCCAGCTGAGAGGAGAGGGCATATACCATCATGTCCTCTGCTGTGTCAGCTTTGGCCATGAAGACTTGGTCATCGCGCAGCATGTCGTGTGGCTCGATACGAATCATGTTATTGGGGACAGTGAAGAAAGTGTTTCTACTGTCTTCTAGTCCGACCAAAGAAAGAGGCAGTTCGCCTATGACTGGAATTGTTAGTTCAAAGTCATGGAATGATCTGTCTAGCAGACCTAGGGGGTGGCGAGCAGGCACGGTGAGAGGAGTGTTGGTCAAGTTTTGCACCAGGATGTAAGATGAGCTATGGTTCAGTTCAAGCAGAGGAGTGCCACAAACTGTTAGGTTACGTTCCAGAAATAGGGGCAGAGGTTGGAAGAAAGCCTCTGAAATTGGAAGCTCTTGCCCTCTCAGAATGACCAACTTAAGGGGAAAACCGGCTATCCTACCAGGATAACGTCAAACTCACTAGCTACCTGGCATGCCTGAGGGATGGTTTGTCCAGAGTGCATGCGTTCGGGGTCAGCGAGGAGTGGGTGGTTTTTGATGTTGGCTTGAGTCCAGATTACCTGGTTTACCATGTCTATCTGGGCTCCTAGCCTGACCAGAATGTCTGCTCCAATGAAGAGTGAATTGGAGACTTGAGGGACCACGCTCAAGAAATGGAGGAACTCTCTTGTTCCGATTGTCATGGCCATGGCACAGACGCCAACAGCCTTAACAGAGGTTTGGGGTTGTTCGGCAGAGAGAAGTTGGTGGCTTTTCTGCCCGAATACGGGGCAGGAATGGCTTTGACACAGTGTGTCAAACAAAGTCTGGCTGATGGCTGATTTCTCAGACCAAAGCGTCATAGCTGCATTGAGGACTGTGGTCCCATTGACTCGCACTTCACCTGATAGGATAGGGCAGTACATCACTGAGGTTGAGTTACTCAAGGAACAAAGGAAAGAGGCAATTGCGATGTCGAGTGTTTCGACACCAGACTCGATGTACAAAGACATGAACTGAAGTTCACTGGAAATTTGGTCTCCTGTGGTGCTTAGTTGGTCGGTGTCTGCACTAATCTCATTGCAACAGGCTTGTGCATGTTTTGTGGGATCCAACGACTGTGGGGTCGTGATTTGGGCCCACGATTGACTGCGATGACAATCAGTGAGTGGCGCCAACCTGTCAAGTAGGTCTTGGCCAATCAGTAGTTCTTCCGTACCCACAGAGCAGATGTAAGTGGGATGTATGATTGACATGCCTTGGAATGTGAGTTCCAACCATGCCATTTGTGTTACTGGGGCTTTGTTTTGCGTGAAGCTGACCAAGGTTATGTTGCAGGGCTTGGTTGGGATTGGGTCACCTTGTGAGAGCCGTGTCTGAGAGATGGTGGTGAAGACTTTAGCGCACATGAGCGTGATCTCCAATCCAGTATCTAGAAGGGCTTGGAGGGTGATTGTACCCTCGACCACCACAGGGATGTAAATGTACTTAACGTTGCCCCTTCTAACTAGATCGCCTAAGAACTGCATCAGAGGTGCGTTTTGTGGGTTTGCCTTCACCACCGGGGGGGCCCTACATCCTGACCATCGCCTGCGGTTTCACAGAGATCTCTTCCCCATTTCACGAGATGTACTCGTGGTTCCTGGCCTAGTCATGCCAACGGGTGGCCTTTGTCATCCTTCTTGGGCTCTTTTGTTTTATCTGTTGAGGGGTCTGACGTCTTCTGTAACAGTCCTTTAACCTCAGCCAACTGGGCTTTCAAAGAATCCAGCTCTGAGCGGAACTTACCAGGTTGGTCTGAGTCACTGTGTCGGTCACCTCTACCCCTATGTGTAGAGCTACGGTCGGAGCGCTCCTGCCGTCTCTGGCCAGAGCGGGGATGACTATCTTGCTGCCAACCGCCTTGTTCCTTATGACCCTTTTCATATGATGGGCGGTTGCCATGGTCACTGTGGCCTTGCCCTCGGTCCCTCCTGGCCTTACCTTGCTGATTCTTCCACTCACCCTGGTGATGGTTCGGCAAGGGGCGGTTCGGACTGGGATTTCTCCGGGTGGGTCCCCCTTTTGGAGCTTCACCTCCTTCTAAGGCTAGCGGGGGCCCGTCTGCACCCTGGAGACTAAGGACTCAGGGTTCATCATCGTTTCTGTCTGTGGTTTTGACAGTGGTCTCCCAGGTCATTTGGGCTAGTTGCCTAATTTCCCTCATCGAGTAGAAACCTTGTTGACACGCCAGTGTGACTTGGGTCCGCACGCTTGGGTGGAGGTTATGTAAGAAGAAGGATTTGAAGCCTCTATCTTCTTCCAAGCCTGGTGCGCTACTACCCTGGAAATAGGCAGTATGTAGCCATCTATAATACTCACGAGGCGCCTCAGACCGTTTCTGTTTAATTTGTATTGCACACAATGTCGCGGAGGTTTCATCTGTGTACGGCGCATATTCTTCCCTCATGTAATTGCGAAGTTTCAAATAGCTATCGCGAACGTCTGGGGGTAGCGTCTCTAAAAAGGCACGAACGCTGCTACTGGAGGTCTTCCAGATCAGTTTAAGTTTCTCTCGCGTTGTGGCTTTTGGCAGGTCCATCAGGCATCGGTCAATTTCTCACAAATGATCATTTACGTTTGTTCTTTTATTGTCACGATCGAATCGCTCAACATCTTTGGCAAGTAGGTCAATTTGCCGTATGCGGAGGGCTTGGTGCACGTCCTTGTGCGGCCTCCTTGGCTCTCCTGAGTACTCACTATCTGAGCTACTCTGGTATCGCTCCCGTTTCGCATTAGATGCGTAGTCTGATTCATCTGAAGATGGATCAGGGATACTGTAGCGCACCAACCTGGGTGTGCTATGGGCCTGGGCTCGGGTTGAGCGCAGTATGGCTCCACCCTGGCTAAACGACGGAGTCGTGTAGCGAGTTGATGGAGTTTGGCGGGATGTCTGGTCCTCGACCAGGTAATCCACGGTGTCCGGTTCAGACACCATTTCCCACTCTGAGCTTCGGCGCATTGCTGGGGGTCTTTCATGCCCCTCGCGCCCTTCTTGGGGGGTCTGCTCCTTGGCAGCCCTCTTGGCAGCCTTTGCGGCTTTCTCTAGCCTTTCGGCGCAATCATCAAGGGAGTTCTTCAAGAGCCCATGCTCCCTATATAAACCATTGATATCGGCTTCCAGCTCGGCGTTGCTGGTGGTCAGCCTGTCAACCTTTCCATGGAGGTATCTGATTTCTAAATCAGTATCTTGGAAGTGGAACAGGAATAGCCTACCCAGTGCCTCTTGGACACTAATAGTTGTTCTTTTTGGATCTCTCATGTGTTTTATTGAGTTGTCTATGTTATTTTGGCATTCACCCTTACTCATGTTCCTAATGTTTGCTTTTTCGGAGGCAGAGCAGTGAATGAGGTCTGCGATGACATCAAAGAGAGACACGTCTTGAGCGTTGTCTTCAGCCTCTGAGACACGAGGGGGTGCCATTTTACTTAGGTTGGATATTAGGTAACTAATCAATGAGTTAATTTATCAATTATTATTAATTAATATTAACTACGTAATTAATCAATTAATAAAGTTTGTTTCTGTTTGGAAATGCTATCTCTTATCCTAAGTTATTAATAGGTTATTCGTATTTTGTGATATGGTCATCACGCTACTGTTAACCGTTTAACACACCTGGGGATATACCTTGGCAGTTGCTTAATCAAACTGATACTTTATCTGTTGTTGCAACAATATTCAAGAAGTCAACAAACCAATCTCCTCACATGGGGCACCAATAAATATGTGGGTGCAATTGGTCTTTAGTGATCAGTCTCATTAAATCATTCTCATTAATAATACCATTAATTTTGGTGTTTACTAATAAATTACCAAACAGCTAAATTATGGTATATTCAAAATTATTATGATCACTACCAATGCAGCAATAATGTATTACTTACCATATTACATAGACACTACAGCCAATAGCATTCATATACACTTGGGTGAAGGCAATTTGGAGTTCTTTGAGATTGTGTGACTTCAAGGATACAGCAGCAAACACAGACAGTTTAACAGAATAAGTGAATTTATTATAACAATGATACTAAATGGGTAATAGCAGTTGAAATACATTCAATATGGTCAGCAGCAAATCACTGAGGTGTGTGTGTGCGCGTGCGTGAGGGGGGAGAGAGAGAGGGAGGAGACAAAGAGCGTTTGAATGTGCACGGTAACTAACTCAGAGATTGGAATGTTATCTCAGGTGGGGGGGAAGGGAGAATCACCTCATGGTCTTTTGAGACAAAAGAAATCACCTCGTGGTCTCTTGAGACAAAGGAATATGTCGTGGTTGCTAATCCCACTAGTTTATAACATTACTAAATCCACTGAAATCTTGATAAGGTCAAAATATGTGTAATAATGAAATTAAAGGTGTTAGAAAGGATAGAGAGAAGCATGCAACAACCTATCTATTAAAACAACTGAGAGAACAATATAGAACCACAATGATCAACTCAACACTCTAAGTGTCTACAGTGTGCACAATTAAACAGTTCCTGAGTTTAAATTCACACTACTTCATAAAGCTAATTCCTAAGACTAATTTGCCCAAATGCCAGCCTTACTTCCAGATATCCCGAAGTTTCACGGGGTTCACAGAAGCTCATGGGTCACTCCTGTAAAAGCGCAGAGGTTTCCTTGGTCTGGACTTCGTCGTTCGTGAGGAAAAGTCTCTGATCAAACAATGTGCACAGCGATTAAGTCAGAAGGAATCCGGTCGCTTCTAACTTTTAATTAACTGCTTGGGCTGCAGTCGTAATGTTACCTATAATAAACAAATAAAACCGGTTGTAACTCAATTGAGTGAGACGGCGCAACTTAAGTACTCTTTACCGTGGCCAGTGGTAAATACGAAAGCGTGTTGAGTCTTCTTTCTTGCAAGGCAGACGTCTTGATTTTGGATGTTCTGATGAACGGAGGGTTATCTCTTTACGTCTGTATGATGCAGAGATCCACGACGAGAGAGAGCGAGTTGGAAGTTTCCGGGTCACTTATAGAGTCATGGAGGACGTGACGTAGGTGATCCCGCCCAGCCGTGACATAGGTCATCACGGAAGTTAGTTGATTGGGATTTGTAGTTCTAGACGGGACGGTGGCTGTACCTACATCCACCACTGTTGACTTCTGTTGGTGTCCAGGTCTTTTTGCATTGATGAGTTCACCAGTTCTTTCTTTCTTTCTTTCTCTCTCTCTCTCTCTCTCTCTCAGGATGTACCAAACTGTAGATTTTGCCACTCCTAATATTGTAGCAATTTCTTGGATGGGTTTTTTCTGTTTTCGCAGCTTAAGGATGGCTTGTTTCACCTGCATGGAGAGCTCCTTTGACCGCATGTTTTCTTCACAGCAAACTCTTCCAAATGCAAGCACCACACCTCAAATCAACTCCAGGCCTTTTATCTGCTTAATTGAGAATGACATAACGAAGGAATTGCCCACACCTGCCCATGAAATAGCCTTTGAGTCAATTGTCCAATTAGTTTTGGTCCCTTTAAAAACAGGGTGGCACATGTTGAGGAGTTGAAACTCCTAAACCCTTCATCCAATTTTAATATGGATACCCTCAAATGAAAGCTGAAAGTCAACTTGAATATGTTTACAGTAAACAGGTAAAAAAAAAAAACAATTTGTGTCAGTGTCCAAATATATATGGACCTAACTGTATATTTATCTGTGGGATAATTCACTGCAGAGGGTGTGGTTTACTAGTTGAGACACAAAAGCATGTCTTTCCATTCATTGAATGGACTTACCACTAGCTTTTATTATTACAAGAATGATTGATTATAGTTACTGTATGACTATAGCTACAGTGGTGCTTGAAAGTTTGTGAACCCTTTAGAATTTTCTATACTTCTGCATAAATATGACCTAAAACATCAGATTTTCACACAAGTCCTAAAAGTAGATAAAGAGAACCCAGTTAAACAAATGATACAAAAATATTATATTTGGTCATTTATTTATTGAGGAAAATGATACAATATTCAGGGCTCAAAATTCATATATTTTTTTTCGCCAGCCAGCCGGACTAGTTACCTTCCAAAATTTGTTCATGTATGAATTTTACTTCTGTCAAAAATAACACAAAAGAGAGTAGTTACCATTGTTCATGACTAATGTGCATTTATTTCAAGACCCGAGTATTTTGATACTGTTTGTTTTTGCACACTTTACAAACTGGCATTTGCTGTTCCATGTCTTCCTCGCGATATCCAAAAAAAATGCCGGATGACTGACCCCTTACTAGTTCTTTAAGGAACCAATTCGTCCGCTTCCATTTTTAATTTGTCGCTGAAATTGACAGAGCTTACACGGTAGCCTATGCAACACTAGCGATTGCACGAACTGAGTCAGCGCTGTAAACTGAAACTAGAAAATCTTCCCACAAGTTCCTTTCAGCACCTAGATGTCGCCCGGGATTGGTTGGCGAGTGCGTGACATTATTGTTTTTTTACCCTTAGGCAGCCTCTCACGTTACTGCCTGAGGGACAGGGAGAAAACCAACGGAAAAGGTTTTAAACACAACAAACACAAAACAAACACAAGTCGGCAGATGACCATAAAATACTCGATAGTTACGATATAATAATTATGTATATCTCACACAGAATTTTCAGAGATATATCGCACAGCCCTAGTCTGAATCTTCGCTTCATATATATTTTTTATTTTCAACTAGCCAGCCGGGCTGGCTAGTGACAGGAATTACCTGCCAAATGACAAATTAAGTCGCCTCGGGCGACTGGACCACCGCGAATTTCGAGCCCTGAATATTACATATCTGTGAGTGGCAAAAGTATGTGAACCTCTAGGATTAGCAGTTAATTTGAAGGTGAAACTAGAGTCAGGTGTTTTCAATCAGTGGGATGACAATCAGGTGTGAGTGGGCACCCTTTTTATTTAAAGAACAGGGATCTATCAAAGTCTGATCTTCACAACACATGGTTGTGGAAGTGTATCATGGCACAAACAAAGGAGATTTCTGAGGACCTCAGAAAAAGCGTTGTTGATCCTCATCAGGCTGGAAAAGGTTACAAAACCATCTCTAAAGAGTTTGGACTCCACCAATCCACAGTTAGACAGATTGTGTACAAATGGAGGAAATTCAAGATCATTGTTACCCTCCCCAGGAGTGGTCAACCAACAAAGATCACTCCAAGAGCAAGGCATGTAATAGTCGACGAGGTCACAAAGGACTTCAGGGTCGAAGCAACTGAAGGCCTCTCTCACATTGGCTAATGTTCATGAGTCCACCATCAGGAGAACACTGAACAGCAATGGTGTACATGGCAGGGTTGCAAGGAGAAAGCCAGTGCTCTCCAAAAAGAACATTGCTGCTCGTCTGCAGTTTGCTAAAGATCACGTGGACAAGCCAGAAGGCTATTGGAAAAATGTTTTGTGGACAGATGAGACCAAAATATAACTAAAGGAAAATGTCAGGACATCTGTCCATGAAGTCAAGTCAACTTTATTGTCAAATATGCTATACATGCTCGACATACAGCACAGATGAAATTTCAGTCCTCTCTGACCCACGGTGCAAACTGGCAATGCAATAAATAAAAATAGAATAATTGAAAAAAAACAATATAAACACTCTCGATAGGAACTAGACAGACTAAACACTCAAACAATATAAACAGAATAAATAAACAGTATAAACACTAGATAAGAACAAGACAGACTAAACACTCAGACAATATAAACAGTATAAACACTCTAGATATTAACTAAACACTCATACATACACACATAAGTTGGTACAAATAACCAAACAGTCAAGGGCACTTGAGGTATAGCAGGTAAACATGAAATAAGCAGAATAAACAAACTAGCAGCTGTTAAGGTGAGGTAGTGCGGAATAGTGCAAATGGGCGAGGTAAAGTGAGATGTGCAGTCCCTGAGTTCAGTGTGTTAATGAATGATGTATGCATATATATGTGTGTGTGTGTTGGGGGGGGGGGAAACTGTGAGGATGACATGTCAGATGCTGAAGGGGTGTGTGCGAGCAGAATCTGTGGCAGAGGGGGGAGAAGGGGCAGAACAGGGAGGGAGTTGAGCCTCCTGACCGCCTGGTGAAAGAAACTGTTCTTGAGCCTGCTGGTTTTGGCCCGGAGACTCCGCAGTCTCCTCACCAATGGCAGCAGGCTGAAGAGGCTGTGAGATGGTTGGGTGGGGTCACCTGCAATCCTGATGGCTTTGCGGGTGAGGCGGGAGTTATAGATATCCATAAGAGAAGGGAGAGAGACACCAATGATCCTCTCAGCTGCTCTCACGATGCGCTGCAGAGTCTTGCAGCAGGACATGGTGCAGGTGCCGTACCACACGGTGATGCAGCTGGTCAGGATGTTCTCGATGGTGCCTCTGTAGAATGTGTGCATGATGGGGGCCGGGACTCTTGCTCTCCTCAGTTTGCGGAGGAAGTACAGACGCTGTTGGGCTTTTTTGGCCAGTGATGCGGTGTTGTTGTTCCAGGACAGGTCTTCAGAGATGTGCACACCCAGAAACTTGGTGCTGCTCACCCTCTCCACTGCAGCACCATCGATAGATAGTGGAGCATGCTGGGTGTGCACTCTCCTGAAGTCCACAACAATCTCCTTCGTCTTCTCCACATTCAGACAGAGATTGTTGTCCTTGCACCACATGGCCAAGCAGATGAACTGAATCTCAAGAGACGGTGGGCCATGCAGCAAGACGATTATCCTAAGTACACAAGTCGTTCTACCAAAGAATGGTTAAAGAAGAACAAAGTTCATGTTTTGGAATGGCCAAGTCAAAGTCCTGACCTTAATCCAATGGAAATGTTGTGAAAGGACCTGAAGCGAGCAGTTCATGTGAGGAAACCCACCAACATCCCAGAGTTGAAGCTGTTCTGTACGGAGGAACGGGCTAAAATTCCTCTAAGCCGGTGTGCAGGACTGATCAGCAGTTACCGGAAACATTTAGTTGCGGTTATTGCTGCACAAGGGGCTTACACCAGGTACTGAAAGCAAAGGTTCACACTTTTTTTTTTTTTTACAACTTAAATATGTAATATTGAATCATCTTCCTCAATAAATAAATGACAAAGTATTATTTTGTCTCATTTGTTTAACTGAGTTCGATTTATCTATTTTTAGGACTTGTGTGAAAATCTGATGATGTTTTAGTTCATATTTATGCAGAAATAATTCTAAAGGGTTCACAAACTTTCAAGCACCACTGTACAACTGGAATGTGCTGATTCTGTAAGCGTTTGTAATTATTATCCACTATTAGATAAAATTAAAATAAAATTTTACAATATTGTTGGAAGTCTAGAGCAAGATATTTTGTTATTTTTCAAATAATACTTCAGATATTTTTTAACAATAACAAGCATCAGGGGCGTAGCTAGGGGGTCCTGGGGTGCCCGTGACACCCCCCCCCCCCCCCAATATGTCGGACTATACTTTTTTTTTTCAATAGCCACATAAGAATATTAGAAAAGCGCCCACTGTAATTTTCTAACTTTTTTTGACTAGATTGTTACCTCAGCCTCATCAGGGTTTCTATAACCTTGTATGGACTTCCTGTGGTTTGGGCGTGAAAACCCAGTTTGTCAGTGTGTGTGCAGAAGAGGCGGCTAGAAGTGCAGATATGTTAAATGATACACAGTGCGATATGAGTATAAAGTGCGTGAAATGCACGCAACAGGCAAACAGTCCGAAACAGCAGGCAAAGTCGTAATCAAAGAAACCGGCAGGGGTGTGGACAAAATATCCAAGGCAAAACTACAAGATCAAGGGACAAGAAACAGGAGTCGAAAAACCAGGAGGTCAACAAGGACAGTGACAGGAAATAAGGCTCTGTAAGGCACACTAGACGCGGCGTAATACTTTGCAGCATCCTTGCATGGGCGCAGTCCTTAAATAGCCCAAACATAGTTCATTGATTTGATTAAAGACAGGTGTTCTTTAACGGCGCGCGTGCTGGACCTCGTTAGGTGCGCCTTCAGGTGCACGAGCAAAGACGCGCAGGACTGAAACAGTTCTGCGCAAGCGCAACACGATCGCACTAGAAAGCATGGTCAAGCTGCCAGTGTAGCTGCAGTCTTTTTAGTTGCAAATTATGAGTATTTCTTCTTGTGTTAATAATTCGCCATGTCAAAACAAGTGAAACTTTCCTCCTCCTTTTGATGTGAAAAGAGGTAAGCAATTTATTATATATATATATTTTTTTCCATCAAAGTTGCATTTTGTGGCTTCGAAGCTAAGTTTTAATGTGCCGTTTCTAGAACACATCAAGAAAACTTGGAAAAAACAGCAATAATGGAAGAGCCGGTTTCTAAGCTACCTAAAACTAGTAATGTTAATTATTTTTTGTTACATAATGTACTCAGGCTGCCAGTCAGTGTGTGCCGCCCCCCCCCCCCCCCCCCCCCAAAAAAAAAAAACAACATACCTTTGAAAAATCCTAGCTACGCCCCTGAGCATAACTGTATAAATGTGCAAATAGCTGTGTACCTAGATATCTTTGGGGTTGCTGAGACATGCAGGGATGGGAACACAGTCTAGCCCACAGTTCAGGTAGTAGTTCTTTGAGAGTAAATGCTTTGGCTTTCACAACATTCTGTTCCCAAAAGCAGATGTCGGGGAAAAAGTCTTTACACAAAGATGATCTTGCTTTTGTAGTGTTGTGTTTTTTTTTTTTAACTGTTCTTCTGTGTCAGGACTCTTCAGGAAAAAGAAGGTATATTCCAACATGTAGCTAATGCTAGGCCACAAATCTGCACCGTCACTCCGGTCGTTTTGAGGAATTTTTTACGATCACAGGGGAGGTGAGGATTCTGGTTAATGTGTCTTGTTTTTTTGGTAACGTAGTCGAAAATCATTTTTGTGCTTAAAGAAGCTGACCATAGATGTGCCCAAACGGGCCTAACTCGCTAAAATATTTCTGCCCAAAAGTCTTGGTTGGGCAAATCGGGCATTCTGGCAATGCCTGGCGTTGAGGCTTGCTTATGGTATGCTCACTTCATTTCCACGAAGGTAAGAATTAAAAAAAAAAAATTAATAATAATTTCAGAGCTGGAGCAAGGTGCTCATTCTTATTCAGTGAAATGAACATGAGTAACACCGCAGCTCTGCACAGCCTTACCTTCACCAAGACTTAAAAAGTGCATTTACATTCAGGAATCCTTCAGTGCACGTTGTGCATGTACTTGGGACCTAGTCATTATGGGAAACACCTGATACTGATTTTAGCACAATCGGCGCACGCATATAGACCCCTTGCAGTGATGTCACATTTACATTAGCAACCTTCGCTACCCTATACCTGGGAGACAAGCAAACTTTGTTCACATGCTGAAGCCAAGCGAAGGTGTCCGGTGTCTGTTGCTGTTGTCTGAAGAAAACTACAGCTAAAAAAGCTTTACTACCGGGTTACTTGAGCAATCTTGATCAGAAAGAAGTGAAGGACAGATATACATGGAAATTAGAGCTTGTTAGAGGTTATGATCTATACAAAATTCCTCGAAATGACCTGGAGTGATCATGTAGATTTGAGGCAGTGTGTTTAGTGTTAGCTACATGTTGGAATATACCCCCCCCCCCGAAGAGTCCCGACACAGAATAACAGTTTAAAACGCTACAAAAGCAATAAAACTTTCTTTGTGGAAAGAATTTTTCCTGACATCAGCTTTTGGGAATCGAATGCTGCGAAAGCTAAAGCATTTACTCTCAAAGGACTCCGACCTGAACTGTGGGTTAAGTGGTATTCCGGCTCTCCATATCTCAGCAACCCCAAGGACATCTAGTTCCAGAGCCATTTGCACTCTAATTTATACAGTGATTACTTATTGTTAAAACAATATCTGAAGTGTTATTTGTAAAATAACAGAATATCTTGCTCTCGACTTTTAAACAATGTTGTAATATTTTAATTTTATCTAATAGTGGATGGTACAATAATTACAAACGCTAACAGACTCTGCACATTCCAATTGTAGCTATAGTCATAGTAACTATAATCACCCTTCC
This sequence comes from Neoarius graeffei, assembly GCF_027579695.1. Classification (NCBI taxonomy): domain Eukaryota; kingdom Metazoa; phylum Chordata; class Actinopteri; order Siluriformes; family Ariidae; genus Neoarius; species Neoarius graeffei. The sequence continues at coordinate 1,892,305 of NC_083586.1, forward strand.
AGTATTAATTTCAATGAACGGTTAAAGTTCCGTTCCCTCTTCATTTATTCTCTATTCAAAAGGCACAACTGAGTCACACAGGTTGATCAGTGTGTAACGGACAGTAACAATTTTATCCAAAATAGTTTTGTCCTGCCTTGGTCGGTTTATTTCCATTTCACATGCATGCAGCCTGTGTATGTAAAATACTCGAACTGTAAGTTCATTACTACACTCTGATTCCATGGTGACATTTTGCCCAGCACTGGGTTCCTCTGATAACAGAGACAAAGTTTCAGCGCTCTCTGCTCTTAATCTTTTCTGTTCTTTCAGGATGTTTTGCATGTGTCGCTCCTTGTTTTGTGGGGTTTTTATATTGTATTTTCATTCATTCATTCATACCGAGTTATATCAGAGTTGTTTGAAAGCAATCTGGGTTTTCTGTGTTGAATAAAGAATCTGCTTCACCTATAAGAAAATCAAATACTTTCATGAAGAAGTTAACTCGAATGTGAGCAGAAAAAATAAACCGAGATTCTTAAGCAAACTATTCAATACTCGCTTCCAACTTTCTCATCTCATTATCTGTAGCTGCTTTATCCTGTTCTACAGGGTCACAGGCAAGCTGGATCCTATCCCAGCTGACTATGGGCGAAAGGCGGGGTACACCCTGGACAAGTCGCCAGGTCATCACAGGGCTGACACACAGACACAGACAACCATTCACATTCACACCTACGGTCAATTTAGAGTCACCAGTTAACCTAACCTGCATGTCTTTGGACTGTGGGGGAAACCGGAGCACCCGGAGGAAACCCACGCGGACACGGGGAGAACATGCAAACTCCACACAGAAAGGCCCTTGCTGGCCACGGGGCTCGAACCCGGACCTTCTTGCTGTGAGGCGACAGTGCTAACCACTACACCACCGTGCCACCCCCACTGGTTTCTCCTTCAGCAAATTGGTCATGCTTAAATTGCCACTAGGTGTGAAATTTTTTCATTATTTTTTTTTTAATTAAATATGAATTCTAGATATATGGCATTGGAAAAATGCCTAGGCCTAGAAATACCAGAATTGTCAGCAAGCTCAGAGATGTGCGTTGGACTATTTTATTTATTTACTTACTTACTGTCTCATCTCATCTCATTATCTCTAGCCGCTTTATCCTTCTACAGGGTCGCAGGCAAGCTGGAGCCTATCCCAGCTGACTACGGGCGAAAGGCGGGGTACTGTGGACAGTTATTTTTGTTTGTACTTGCATGTGATTTCATAACAAATTTGGGATATTCTGTTTCCCAAAACATAAGCAAGTTCTTTGAAAACAACCATGACCCTGACCAGGCAGGTCGTAAGAATTCTGTAAATACATCACATAGTGCCACAGTCATGCTAATGAACATTGTTTTATTTTGCCCTGCAAGCTTCTGACCACTTGTTTATGCCCACAAGGAAGTAAAAACAATTCGTACTTGTGTACCTTGTGTTTACTCCTGTGAGATCTCAGTCCTGACAAACATCTCTAGTCTCAACCAGATGCTCAGTGAACCTTACTGGCAAGCTTTCTTAGGATAATTTTTATACAGGGCTATAATTTTTATCAAGTCGCCAGGTCATCACAGGGCTGACACATAGACACCAGACAACCATTCACACTCACACCTATGGTCAATTTAGAGTCACCAGTTAACCTAACCTGCATGTCTTTGGACTGTGGGGGAAACCGGAGCACCCGGAGGAAACCCACGCAGACATGGGGAGAACATGCAAATTCTGCACAGAAAGGCCCTTGTTGGCCACGGGGCTCTTGCCCAGACCTTCTTGCTGTGAGGCGACCGTGCTAACCACTACGCTACCATGCCGCCTGCTTCTAACTTTTTTTTTTTTTTTAAATACATTTTAAATACAGGCGGCACGGTGGTGTAGTGGTTAGCGCTGTCGCCTCACAGCAAGAAGGTCCTGGGTTCGAGCCCCGGGGCCGGCGAGGGCCTTTCTGTGTGGAGTTTGCATGTTCTCCCCGTGTCCGCGTGGGTTTTCTCCGGGTGCTCCGGTTTCCCCCACAGTCCAAAGACATGCAGGTTAGGTTAACTGGTGACTCTAAATTGACCGTAGGTGTGAATGTGAGTGTGAATGGTTGTCTGTGTCTATATGTGTCAGCCCTGTGATGACCTGGCGACTTGTCCAGGGTGTACCCCGCCTTTCGCCCGTAGTCAGCTGGGATAGGCTCCAGGTTGCCTGCGACCCTGTAGAAGGATAAAGCGGCTAGAGATAATGAGATGAGATGAGATTTTAAATACAATTGTGAATTTCTCTGGAGTTTTCAGGCTTAGCTCCTCTTGTTGTATTCTCTTTAACCAGTCATTTCTTCATTGTTCTTGAAGCATTTGCTTCTCTTTGTTAACATTTATCTTGATGGCAGGGAGACGGTAATATCCTTTATCTATTTCTCTACTTGAACAACCAAAAACGGTGCAAAAATGAACCATATTGAATACAGATTAAGCTTTGCTTACATGAAAATGATGTCTGTCTGATCCCCAGGTGAAATTATCACGTAATGCGTGACATCATACGCAAGGGGTCAATAAAGATACAAAGGCTTTGTGAAGTACTCTCATCACAGTCATGTTTGTTTGTAGCCATGTTTATGACTCTGTTTTCAGTTTCATTTTTGTGAATATCACACCTGCTAATAAACAGTTCCTGCATTTAGGCCCGTCTACTACCGCATACCTGACAGAATACTTCACAAAATCTCTGTGAAAATTGAAATGGTTTGTGCTCAAATCAGCATTAGGTGGTTTCTATTAAATATAGTACATTAAACTCCTGATCAGTAATAATTCCATTAACAATTAGTCTCATGCTGTAGTACTACACTGATAAGTGTTAGTTACATCATTACTTGTATGGTGGTAATTAATGACTACTTAAAGCAGATATGTAGAACCTTTATTTTTAAATACATTTCTGAGTGGATAGTATCTCCATCCTTGACTCTTGTATGCTGCATAAATGAGAATTAAAAATATATATTTTTGAGAATTAAAATCGACTGCAAAGTTGGCATTTGAGCTGCCCCGCTGAGCCAGCCAGCCCTGAGTGCGTGACATCACTGCGGGAACCAGTGAAGACTGATTTGAGTTCATTAATTGTGGGTTGACTTTCGTTAAAACAGGATAGGTGTTATAACTTATGCAACATACATGTACATGCATGCATTTTCACTGATAAAACGTAAAAGGCTAATTAGCCTTTGAACTGAGACAATGATATTCTGAAACAAATTAAATAATCTTATACCGGTAACTTAAACACACAATACAAGTTACATGTATTAATCTAAATAATCTAACTTAAATACACAATACAAGTTACATGTATTAATCTAAATGCGGGCAAACAAGTTTTTTTTTTTTTTTAATCCAAATGAGAGACGGAGCTTACCCGTTTGTGTTCTCGCTTCTTGAAGGCTGATCGCTTTGAAACAATCTGACTTTCAGTTGTTCGTTCAGTTATCCGTTCATTCAGTTCTTCCATGTAAGGGCGAGATGGCAGCAATATCCAGTTTAGAAATAAGACGGCTGGTCCACTCATTGACTTTTCATACTGTGTATTCCGCCATTACTGCTGGGCTCAGGCAATTACTAAAACCCGGGACGGAACGGGACATCACCGGTTTCAGCAACAACTGCAGGGAGGTCACTGCCCGAGCGATATGTCACGTCCCATTCCATCCCGGGTTTTAGCAACAACCCTCTGCTCACTCCGGGAGGACTGGTGCAACTGAACTTTGCTTTTTAAAAATAAATAAATACTTTCCTTTTCTTGTAGTTTTCTTTTTCTTTAATTGTTGATACTGCACCCTCTTTCAATACGGGCTTATAGCCAACGCTCCTCAACAGATCAGAGGTTTCGTACGAGTCCTCAGTAAAATGTGCAGAGCAGAGGAGAGAATTAGAGGCGTAGGCGCCCAAAGTGCCCATGAACTACTCCACAAAACGCGTCCAACTCTTTGCAGTTTGAACATTCTTGGACTATGAATGCAACGTAAATCCACCTTCTGTTGTGTTGCTGGTGGGTGCACCAACACATCTATGTGGCATGGCGATAAATTAGCTCTTCTTCTTCTTTTGAGTAATAGCAGATCACAATGTACTTGTATACCGCCACCTACTGCACAGGAGTGTGTGAAATGATCATGTCAAATCCATTTGGGCGAGGGAAAAAAAAATCCTAAATTCTTTCTATGAGCTTTGTATCATTAAGGTATGACATAAGGGCTTTAATTCTTCCTACTTGTATACCTTCTTCCTTAAGAATGGTATTAATGTCTCCATCTTCACCCTCTTTTTCTGTCCATGTTTCTCTCTGGACATTGTACTTCCTACAGTGGAAAAGAACATGCTCCACATCTTCCTTTACTTGGCACTCTACACAGAGCTCATCAGTTTTCCCTAATACATGTGGCATTGAGACCAGTGTGTCCCAACCTTAATCTTGTGTATGTCACTTCTTCTCTTCTGCCAAGTCCTATATATGTAATTCTTTTACCCCCAACCTGACGCTGTACATTGAAGTATTGTCTACCCTTTGTTCCTGTCTCCCATTCTTCTTGCCATCTCTTCATGATCTCTGTTTTTATAATGGATTTAGCTTCCCCTCTTCCTAAAGGAATATAAATATCAGTGCACACACGATCTAAAGCTTTCTTAGCAGTTTTATCTGCTATCTCATTGCCCTTAAGGCCAATGTGAGCTGGGACCCAGCAGAAGCTGACAGCAAGTCCAAGGTTTCTCAAATGAGCTAAAAGGTGTTTCATCTCAATGATTAAATCATCTCTAGCTGAGTTACCTGAGGAAAAGCTTTGTAATACAGATAATGAGTTGGTACATATGACTGATTTGAGGGGTTTGACTTCCTCGATCCATCTTAAGGCAGTAATTATTCCAGTTAGTTCAATAGTGTAGATTGATAAAAAGTTACTCAATTTATATCCATACAGTAAGTCTTATTCAGTTCTGGTATGTAAAGTCCTATACTACATTGGCCATCCTGAATGTTTTTAGAGCCATCAGTAAATATTTGCAGATGTTCCTGGAAGGAAGAAGACAGAGTTTTTGCAGTATATTGCAAAAGTGTGATCATTTGGGTGTTCTTTCTTTTCTGTAAGAAGTGCAATACTGACATCAGGTGTAGGGAGGATCCATGGAGGGACACTACTAATAGCCATTGCAGCACTAAACCCCAAGCTGTTTAGCCCACATAGTCTTACAGCCTGTTTAATATTCCATCCAAACTCCTTATATTCTTTACAATACTCCCAACAATCATTGAGCACTGTCACAGCTGGATTGTCAGCACTACCCTGCAATCTGATCCAGTATGTCAAGGCAAGTTTCATAAAGCGCAGGTTAAGAGGGGATTCCTCTGATTCCACCAAAAGAGCACTTGTAGGAGTTGTTTTAATAGCTCCCAGAGCTATTCTCAGGGCCTTAAATTGCACTCTTTCCAGCTTTAGTAGGGATGTTTTACAGGCTGAACCATATACCATACAGCCATACTCAATGGTTGATCTTATCAATGCTTTATAAATGTTGAGCAGAGATTGTCTATCTGCACCCCAGTGAAGACCAGAAACCATTCTCATCAAATTTAGAACCTTCTTACATTTTGTTTCAACATATTCAATATGAGATTTCCATGTGAGCTTACTATCTAATCAAATACCCAGGTATTTAAATTTATTTCCTCTTTCAAGCGGGTGATTATAGAGTATAACTTGAAAATCGTCTGAGACTTTTTTCCTAGTGAAGTACATCACTTGAGATTTTTGCACAGAGAACTTAAAACCCCAATCCATCCCCCATTGTTCTAGATCATGTATGTCCCTCTGGACTGTTTTAGTAATATGCGATATATTACGCCCCCTCCTCCAGATAACTGCATCATCAGCATATAAAAGGCCTTCATTCATTTGTCCCACCCTTTCAAAAATCTCATTAATCATAATATTAAATAAAATAGGACTAATCACACTTCCTTGGGGTATTCCATTTTCTACTAGAAATTCCTCTGAAATGGCTTCACCCACTCTGACTCTCAAAGTACGCTGAGAGAGGAAGTCTAAAATGTAATTATACATCCTACCTTCAATTCCCAATTTCCTTAATTTAATTAACAATCCTTCCCTCCACATGGTGTCGTAGGCTTTTTCTATGTCCAGAAAAACTGCCACCATACATTCTTTCATGACTAAAGACTTCTCAATTTCATTAGTAAGTTTGACCAGCACATCTGACGTGGACTTCTGTTTCCTGAACCCAGTTTGATAGTTGCGGAGTAACTGATTTATATTCCAAAAAATAATTCAGTCTTAACACTACCATCTTTTCCATCAGTTTCCCAAGATGTGATGTAAGAGCAATAGGTCTTTAATTTCCTGGGTTACTTTTATCTTTGCCTGGTTTATGGAACGGGAGAATGGTTGATTTTTTTTCCAGGCAGTTGGTAAGGTACCCTCCTTCCACACTTGATTAAATAAGGCAAGAATTGACTGAAGCACTACATCAGGTAGCTGCCTAAACATGGCATAGCATAAATATGCCGCTTTTCCACTACAAACGCGGCTGAGTCGGGCTGAGCCGTGCCGTGCTGAGTCGGGCTGAGCGGGGCTGTTGGAGTTGCATTTCGACTACAACCGTGCTGGCTGGAAGTGGGTGGACACATTGGGTGGAGTTAGCAAAAGTGGGTGGACGTCAGGTGATGTCGTTAAGCAGCGCAAACAGTGACATCAGTGATCTTTTAAGCGGTAGTCTCACGACCCGAATAGTAAACAATAAACATGGAGGACATGGAGTCGTTAGTGTTGCTGGTGTTGGTGCTGTGGCTTGTTGTCACTGACAACGCGGACAGATACTGGCAAGAGCGTATAGATGAGGCGAGGCGCATAAGGCTTCAGAAATTCTCGTAATTCATAATTATTCTTCTTCCGGGTTTGCGGTGTTTACACTCGCGGGGCGTGTGTGGGCATGTGAAGACACTCCTCCTCACCAATCAGTGCACAGGGGAGTGTCTGCTCACGCCCCCAACCTCACTCGGCTCGCTTCAGCCCCACTCCAAAACGGTGCGAGTTTTAGGGGCTAAGCAGGGCTGAAGCGAGCTGAGTCGTGCTGGTTTTTGGTCGTCGAAACGCGAGCCGTGTCGGGCTGAAGTGAGCTGAAGTGAGCTGAAAAAGGGTAGTGGAAAAGGGCCAATAGTCACTGCCAGGGGCAGAGTAAGCAGTATTACTTAAAGCAGTTTTCAGTTCTGTCAAACTAAAATCTACGTCCATGCTAGACATGGACATTTCCAACTTGGTTAAAACATCCTTGTTTACAGTCATGGTTTCCTCTTTCCTTTTCCTAAAGCGTTCACCTAAGTGATTACCCTTACATCAGCAAAGGTTTTAGCCAAAATGTTGGCTTTGTCAATATCTGTAACATATTGGAGACTCTTATCAATTAAAACCGGAATATGTGAAGGGTCATATCTGCCTGTCATTTTCTTGATCATTGTCCACACTTGATTTAAAGTAGTTTCCTTGCCAATCGATGAGCAAAAGTTTCTCCAGGAAGCTCTTTTAGCCTCCTTAATGACTCTCCTGGCTATTGCTTTCTTCCTTTGATATTCTAGAAGATTACCAGTTGTTAAGGTTTTACGCAGTATTTTAAAAGCTTTATTTCTGTCATTAATTGCTTTGGTACAATTATCATCCCACCATGGGACATTTTGTAGATTCCTCTTACCCTTCTGAATTGGAATCCATTGACGCGCTATAGAAAATATAAAAGAGCTGAGACTCTCATTCATGACATTCACACTTTGGTCAGGTTCTAGCAACTGATTAACCATGCTTTCAGATATTCTCTTAAAATCATTCCATTTAGCCTTCCTGAAAACCCATTTATGGTGTATGTAATCAGGTTTAGACCTAAATTCCACATCTAATTTACACCAGATTGGAAAGTGGTCACTGCCAATAGTAGTCGTTTGGTCGGCGACCCACTGACACCTATATGCTAACCGTCTATCGACTAATGTAAGATCAATGCATGAAGTCTTATTTTGAAAAGTATTGACTCTAGTCCCAGTACCATCATTTAGGCAAACTAATAGCCTTTCATCAATCATACCCTCAACTGCCATGCCATTTAAATCTGTATGGTTGCTACCCCATAGGCTGTTGTGTGCATTAAAATCACCGCACCGCACTTCTGTATGAGTCTTGATAACAATATCGTTTAAAATCTCAGTTGACAAAGCTTTACAGGGGTTGTAATAATTAATGATTTTATATATTACCTTAGGCCCATTAAATATTTCCGTTATAATACATTCATGTCCGTTACCTCCATCAACATGTCTATAAGGGATCCCATCCCTAATAAATGTTATACATCCACCACCCTTATCAGTGCATCTATCAGCTCTAATAGTTTTGTACCCTTTAATGGTGTAGTCTAAATGTGGCTTCAACCAGGTCTCCTGAATGCATATCACCTCAGGCTTATCTGCAAGATTATGTAGGTACCTTTTAAATTCTTGTCCGTTTGCAATTAGACTTCTAGCATTCCACTGTAGGATGAAAAGCACCATAATAAGTTCAATTAGTTTGAGTCTGGCCATATTTAACATTCAACATTTCATGAATCACATCAGCTTTAACAGTGGCACCCAGAAAATCATTGGCGATATCAACTACAGATTTAATCCTATCACTTTTCTTGGTATATAGTAGTGATTTATTAATAACTGCACAAAGGAAAGCAACAAACTCATTTTTCTTGTCTAACAGTATGTCTGTTGTGTATGTAGTTTTGCATGCACAGCTATGTGGAAGTGGGGTATTGCTAGGTCTACTGCCATGATAGTGACACTCATTCAATGAACTCTGCTTATTTATATTAGGTTGACCATATGTAAATTGTGCTGCACTGGGGATGTGGGAAATTCTCTTATAAATCATTCTGTACAAATTTAGCTGCATCTGCATATGAGATCTTATGTTCGATTCTGTACTTCTGGATTTCTTTGGCCTCTTTCTGTTTCTCACAGCCTCCATATGCAGCACTATGTGGGCCTCCACAGTTGCAGCACTTCAGTGTGTCTTCCTTACAGTCCCCATATTCATGCTCTCCGCCACATTTGGCACATCTCATTTTTCCTCTGCATTGACTTGCTACATGACCAAACCTTTGACATTTGAAACACCTTAAAGGGGGTGGAATGTATTCGCGAACAGGATAGGACATATATCCCATCTGCACTTTTGGTGGTAAGGTTTTACTGAAGGTTTAGCACTGACATGCTATCAACTTTCTCTCTGCCTTTGGTAAGACGCTTAGCATCAGCAACTGCAAACTTGGTTAGGCTCTTTTTAATCTCTTCCATGGATACATCTGTTGGTATTCCTGATATGACTCCTCTAATTTTGGCCCCTGACCCTGGAATGTGTGATGTTATTTTCATTTTATTGAGTGTCTTTTTTCAGGATTTTATCTCGCTGCTCTTCCGAGCTAGCAAAAATCAGCAGTCTTCCATTTCCTAAGAACATAGCATGGTTTATCTTCCCTATTTCTCTTTTGATAGCTTCGGTGATGTGAATTGGGTGTAACTCTGGCCCACTTTTAGTTACAAACATAACAATAACTTTCCAAACTTGCTGGGTGACTTGAACACTCACAGTTGTTTCTCTAGGCTTCCTAGTTACCTTGGACTTTTTAACTACAGAAACTACCAATTCTCCACTGCTGTCCCTATCCGATAACTTTCGTACTCGTCTGACTTCCTCCCAAAACATATCATCACCGATATAGTTTAATTGCCCATCGGATTGTTCTGCCATGATCACTCACATTCACTGTGCAGCAAAGTATATCAGTATTACCGTCTGGTTTGAGTTTTGAGTTCCACGCCATGAAAAGTTCCTCCACTCTCCCCTCAGAAGTCTGCTCTCGCTCCTAAATTAGCTCAAAATGGAGGATCGGAGTTGCAGTCAACTCCTGCGTTTTAGTCTAGCGGAAATGGTGATGAGACCGATAGACTTCCTGCTGTGACGTTATGGACGTCAAGGTCATTCACTCAGACCGCTACCTATATAAATCACTTTAATCATAAAAATTACGGTAATAGATTTATTGTTAACGCTTAAAACTATTCTCAAGGCATTTATAAATGAAAGTGAGGCCATGGCTCTGCGTATATGCTTTAATAATGACATAAGATCAAAAGAAAATATTAATAGTCTTGTTTTAAACATCACTATAAGATTGTTTTAAAATATGTAGTAATATAATATGAGCAATAACGTTTAAAGTGCAGGTCATTTTCAGCAAAAACATGAAGAATAATTATATTTAATATCTCATCTCATTATCTCTAGCCGCTTTATCCTGTTCTACAGGGTCGCAGGCAAGCTGGAGCCTATCCCAGCTGACTACGGGCGAAAGGCGGGGTTCACCCTGGACAAGTCGCCAGGTCATCACAGGGCTGACACATAGACACAGACAACCATTCACATTCACACCTACGGTCAATTTAGAGTCACCAGTTAACCTGCAAAAAGAAAAATATATTATACAGACAATTCTTAAAGCATTGAACTATAGAGGCAGAGGAAAAATATTTAAAAAAAAATCAAAATAAATTAACTAATATTATGAGGATATGTAAGAAAGACTATTATAATAAATTAGTGGAGAAAAATAAAAACAATATTAAAGGTATATGGACTGTACTAAATGGTATTGTGAGAAATGGATCCAAAACTACAAATTACCCGGAGTACTACACTGAAAATGACAAGACCATAAATAATATGGAGGATGTGGTGAATGGTTTTAACCAATTCTTTGTAAATGTGGGACCAGATTTAGCGGCAAAAATAAAGGAACCCGAGACAACACAATGTGGGGACATAGAAGATATGGGGGACAGAAATCCAAGTACAATTTTTCTAACTGCAACTGATGATGAAGAAATTATGCAAATTGTAAGAAAATGTAAAAACAAAACCTCTGCAGACTGGAATGATATAGACATGTTAACAGTAAAGACAGTTACTGAGGGAATTGTGAAACCACTCACTCACATCTGCAATTTATCTTTTCAATCAGGTACATTTCCAGACAAAATGAAAATTGCAAAAGTGATGCCATTGTTTAAAACCGGAGATAGACACCATTTCACAAACTACAGGCCTGTTTCTTTACTCCCCCAATTCTCCAAAATACTCAAACTTTTTTCAGATAGACTGGAAAAATTCATTGAAAAACACAACCTCCTTACAGACAGTCAATATGGATTCAGAACGGACAGATCAACATCGATGGCACTAATGGAACTAATAGAGGAAATCACAAACTGTATAGACAATAAAAAAAAAAGCAATTGGAGTATTTGTGGACCTAAAAAAAAGCATTTGATACCATTGATCACAATATATTATTAAGTAAACTAGAAAAGTGTGGTGTTAGGGGAGTTGGGTGGAGCTGGCTGTCGAGCTATCTAAGAAACAGGCAACAGTTTGTGCAGATAGATGACCATAAATCTGATTTCATGAACATTACATGCGGGGTACAACAGGAGTCAATATTAAGTCCGAAATTATTCATATTATATATCGATGACATATATAGAGTTTCGCAAGTACTGAAATTTGTTTTGTTTGCAGACACCAATATTTTTTGTTCCGGTGAGAATTTGCAGCAGGCTTTGGAGACAATCACAACTGAAATAAATAAACTAAGGGTGTATTCAGACCAGGATAGTTCAATAGTTCACTTGCTTTGGTCCGAACCAAATGTTTTTTTTTTATTTTTTCATTTTGGTGCGGTTTGCTTTCACACTGTACATTTTAGTAAGCGGACCAAAATCTGTCAACAAAGCCACGCGCCCTGAGGTCGTTCAGCTATTGGTCAGAGACGACACGCGCACAAAGCGTTAAGTTCAAAAGTAGTCATGGAGGCTTTCCGTGCTGTTATTCTTTTTAATGTCATCAAAGCTATATGTTTTTTCCAGTTTTTACTGTTTTCACAATTGTGCGATTACTATGCTGTTGTACAAGTAATTTATCAATGACGACGACAAAAGGCAAGGTGGCTACGGAGGATAGCGCTGATGAGCACACATCATGTTGTGACAGTTCTGGCTCTTCACACAATAGATGAATTTCTTTTTTGCGTCGCTAGTACCGCCACTTTTTGAAAGAATGTCCCTGATTTTAATGTAGGTCTGACGGAGTTTCTTCACTTTTAGCCGACATTGTTCTGGGGAGCGCGTGAACCCCTTCTCCTTCATTTTCTCACTGAATACAGCAAACACGTCGGCATTTTTGTGTGTTCTCTCCAAAAGCTCAGATATGTGGACATCTGCCCATATATCCACAAGGGTACGCGTTTTTTCCTCGGCCCACGTTTGCCCCCTACTCATTTTTTGTACTCTGTAGTCTAGCCTACCACTGGTCTGAATGACTGAACGACTGCTGTAAGGTTCCCTTGACAACCGAAACAGTGTTTGCACTTTGCGGTGGAGTGTCAAGACTCTGTTTCCCATAATGCTCGACAAACGACGGAAGCTCCCGAGGTACAAAAAAGCAAAACTGTCGGATTAGGTCCGGTCTGCTTTCACACCTCCAAAAGATCCGCACCAGGGTTCCTTTGGTCCGGACCGAGTCCGACCTTGCAGCTCGGTCTCGGTCCGCTTGTTTGGTCCGGACCAGAGTTCGGTGGTTTGTATTCAGACCAACCCAAAAGGTCCGGACCAAGGGAAATTTGGTTCGTTTGGTCCGGACCAAACAACGCAGGTGTGAATACGCCATAAAACTATGGTTTGACAAAAATAAATTATTAAATCTAAGCAAAACAAAGATCATGTTGTTTGGGAGACACAAAATAGATTGTAATGTAGAATTGATAATAGACAATACTAAGATAGAAATGGTACAGGAAATTAAATTTCTTGGTGTGATTTTGGATCATAAAGTCTGCTGGAAACCTCATGTAGGATACATACGAGCAAAACTGGCAAAGTGCTCGGCAATTCTGTGGAAAACAAAACACATTCTTGATTGCAAATCTTTGCATACTCTATATTACTCGTTATTTTTGCCATATCTGACTTACTGTGTCGAAGTCTGGGGAAACACCTACAAAACCACTCTGCGGCCGATATGTACAATACAGAAAAAAGCAATAAGGACAATAAACAAAACAGGATACAGAGATCACACAAACTCACTATTCATAAAATCACACGTTGAAATTTATGGATCTGGTCAAATTCAGAACAGCACAAATAATGTACAAAGCGAGAAATAATCTATTGCCAAAAAATATACAAGCAATGTTTAGTGAGAGAGAGGGGGGATATAATTTAAGGGGAGACCTAAATTTTAAAAAACCAAAGGTTCGAACAAATATAAAAAGCATGTGCGTATCGAGCTGTGGGGTGACTTTATGGAACAGACTGGAGACAGAAATAAAACAAAGTGCAAATATAAATCTGTTTAAAAAAAAAAAGGTACAAAAATTATTTTTAAACAAGTACATGGAAGAGGAAGTATGTTAACGGAGGATGATGAGGGATAAATCTATAAATAGAATAGGGTTGATTGTTATATTAGAACTAACTTAGTATATGGTGTATATATGGTATATATTTATTTACGGGGATAGTTTATATATTCATATTTACAGGGATAGGTATGTAGTGTGTGTGTGTGTGTGTGTATATATGTGTGTGTATGTGTATATATATATATATATATATATATATATATATATATATATATATATATGTATGTGTGTATGTATGTATGTATATATATATATATATATATATATATATATATATATATATATATATATATATATAAAAAATCTCCTTCTCACCCCCGGCGGGGGGGTGGTATCCATGTCAGCCTCAAGCTCGGGTCCTCTACCAGAGGCCTGGGAGTTTGAGGGTTCTGCGCAGTATCTTCGATGTTCCTAGGACTGCGCTCTTCTGGACTGAGGCTTCAGATGTTGTTCCTGGGATTTGCTGGAGCCACTCTCCCAGTTTGGGGGTTACTGCCCCAAGTGCCCCCACTACCACGGGGACCACGCAACCCTTGACCTTCCACATCCGTTCCAGCTGCTCTTTCAACCCTTGATACTTCTCAAGTTTCTCATGTTCCTTCTTCCTGATGTTGGCGTCAGCTGGGATCGCCACATCTATCACCACCACCCTCTTCTGCTCTTTGTCCACCACCACTATGTCCGGTTGGTTAGCCAGGATCTGTTTGTCAGTCTGGAAGCTGAAGTCCCACAGAATCTTGGCCCTGTTGTTCTCAGCCACCTTCTGTGGTATGGCCCATTGGGACTTGGGTATTTCTATTCCATACTGGTTGCAGATGTTCCTGTATACTATCCCAGCCACTTGGTTGTGCCTCTCCATGTACGCTGATCCAGCTAGCATCTTACACCCTGCTACTATGTGCTGGACTGTTTCAGGGGCTTCTTTGCACAGTCTGCATCTTGGGTCTGATCTACTCTGGTAGATCCTGGCCTCTATGGCTCTTGTGCTTATGGCCTGTTCTTGTGCTGCCATGATTAGTGCCTCTGTGCTGTCTGTCAGTCCTGCATTATCCAGCCACTGGTAGGATTTCTTGATATCAGCCACTTCCTCTATCTGACGGTGGTACATGCCATGTAGGGGTTTGTCTCTCCAGGTTGTCTGTTCCTCCTCCTCCTCTGCACTCTCATCAGGGTTCTGCTGCCTGAGACATTCACTTAGCAGTTCATCCTTTGGGGCCATCTTTCTGATGTATTCTCGGATTTTCGATGTTTCATCCTGGACCGTGGTCTTGACGCTCACTAGCCCTCGGCCTCCCTCTTTCCGCTTAGTGTATAGTCTCAGGGTGCTGGACTTGGAGTGGAACCCTCCATGCATGGTGAGGAGCTTTCTAGTCTTGATATCTGTGGCTTCTATCTCCTCCTTTGGCCAGTTTATGATACCAGCGGGGTATCTGATGACTGGTAGTGCGTACATGTTGATGGCTCGGACCTTGTTTTTACCATTCAGCTGACTTTTCAGGACCTGCCTTACTCTCTGGAGGTATTTGGCTGTGGTTGACTTCCTTGTGGCCTCTTCATGGTTTCCATTAGCCTGTGGGATGCCAAGGTACTTGTAGCTGTC